>NC_043713.1:86411223-86421678 GCF_006229205.1 Suricata suricatta
AAAAAATATGAAACTTTATAAAGTAAAAAAATAAAAATAAAAAAAATAAAAAAGGCAGTGTTCCTCCATAGGGTTCCAACTGCCTGATCTTCTGGGAAGAGGAAAGCCATAAAAACAGCAGAAGCAGTGGCCAGGGGCTGGGAAGGGAGGGAGATCTGTCACAGGGGGTGGGGGATCCAGGGCAGGGAAACCATCCTGGGTGACACGTGGGATCCTGCGTTGGGTGGAGTCCCCAGGATGTCGGCACCGAGAGCAAGCCCTAACGTAATCTCCGGAGCTTTGTCTCCACGCTGACTCCTCACTGCAGCAGAAACATGCAGCCAGGCAAGAAGCTAACAAGGAAAGTGGGGCCGGGGGTTCTCCACCAGCTGCTCAGTGTTCCTGTAACCTGAAACTGCCTTCCAAAGTGAACATGCATTGTGGTTGATACGGAAGATGGAGTATTATTCAGCCTTAAAACGGAGGGAAATTGATGCACGCTACAAAGTAGAGGGACCTGGAGAGCTCCGTGGCCAAATTCCGAGACAAACAGAAGGGTGAGGGGTGGGGGGAGGTGTTGGTATTGAGGGGGACAGGTGCACGTGGGGAAACGGCCACCTCCTGGGCAGGGATGATGGGATGGCCACACAGCATGTACACAGCTGCACACTTAAGAATGGCCGAAACCTTCCACTGCTGTAGATGTTAATAAAAAACGAAACAATTAAAAAACGGATCACGTAAAGACCCAACTTCGTGTTTCTCCCTCCCACCCCCTTCCTCCTCTCCCCTCCTATCCCCCTACACTGAGCCCCACCAGGGCCCTTGTCCAGGGTGGTGGGTCACGCCTGGTCAGGGAGGGAAGCAGGGATGCCCCACCTGTGAGGATGCTTCCCTCTGACCTTCTGTCCCCTCCACAGGGCAGGGCCCGCCCCCCAGGTCTCCCCTGGCCCAGCTCCCTCCTGAAGAGATAGATGGGTGCCCAGGCACTTCCTGTGGGGTGCATTGGAGTCCCTCCCTTCCCAGGGAAGCCTGCCCAACACAGAGGACCCCGATTCCACATCCCAGGGGCGCCTCACAGTGCACGAAGGCTTTTCTGTCCCTACGGACACCTTCAGCCATTTCCAGCCTTGGAGGGAGACCCTGGGGAGTGTAAACCTGCCTATTTCATTAATCCCTGCCTCCCTTCCCCCTGGAACCCTCTCCTCCTCCCCGTGCAGAGAGAAAGACAAGGGGGTCTCTGCTCCCCGAGACCTCATACCAGAAGCCCTGCACTCAGCCCAGCCTGCGCTCCTGCGCGGAAGCTTCCTGAGAAAGCTGCCCGGCTAGCAACATCAGGGGACCTGGGGCGCAGCGGCCCGGTGACACGGAACGGAGAGAGATGCAAACCTCCCACTTGCGTGGGCGGCGACCCTCCTGCTCGCCCTCAGGCACCGCTCGGCTCCACCAGCATCCGTGCAGGACACACACAGTTTTCATTGCTGGCTGCCATCAGCCCTGCCGTCTACCCCAGAGTGAGCCAGACCCCCCCGCCCCCGTGTCCCCTACAGCACGGCCCCGGGTGGCAGAAGTGACCTGTGCAGAAGCAAAAGATGTGTGGGGAGCAATGAACCCCCACGGAGCCGGAGGTGCGCGGCCAAACCCGGCGTGGCGCCCAGGGTCCGTCACTCCATGACACAGGCGTAAAAAGGCAGAATCAAGCATCAGGGAATTAAGGCTTCTGTCAAGTCAGATTTCCATACCACATGCCAGGGGAAAATGCCTGGAATTTCGGGAAGGGTGGGGACTACTGAGCTTAGTCTTTTTTTTTTTTTCCCATAGTATTTTATTGTCAAATTGTTTTCCATACAACACCCAGTGCTCTTCCCCTTAAGCGCTTATAAGGAGTCATCGAATAAAAAAAATTTTAAGAAACAACCCTTTTAGAGACTGAAGGAGGTTTCTGAGCGTGAATCTCGACTTGGAAATTGTGCCCAGAGGGTTTGGGGAGGTAGTGCCTCAATGAGAGGCTCCCCAGATGAAGGGGGAGAAAAGGTAAGAGCCACAAACTAACAGAAACACAAAGGGCGTCCCAAATAGTTCAGGGTTCTAACTAAGCGATTTCCTGAAATTCGGAATACTTGACCAGCCCCTCAAACACTGCCCTGGGTGTGGGGACAGAGCGGCGGATGCCCTTGGCTGCAGAGACTCTCCTCCGCGGGCTCAAGCGAGTGTCACTTTTTAAATTGCGCCGGTCACAGGCACGGGCTACCAAGGCCTCTGACGCTCTGGGGTCCTGAAGATGGTCCCCCCAGCCCCGCCTCCCTCTGCTCATTCTTGCAAAGGCCACCTGCCCACCACCACCCGTGGGAATGCGAGTCCTCCCTCGAGGGACTTCTCAGGCACGTGGATGGCGTGGCCCGAACCCGGAGAGTATTTCCACCTGCCGTGCGCTTTCGTCTCTATTGCTTTTCAAATGCCTCCACCTCACCTCCCTGCACTGCCCCGGGATTGCCTTTCGCAACTTTCTGATTTGCTGTTCAGAACTACCAGACACTGAGAACTCCAGATAACGCCAGATGTTAGATAGAAAGAGACTCTGAAGTCTTACATAGAAATATCATACGTCTTTTTGGAAGCTGCTTTTCATTAGTGACGTTTCCTCAGAAGATCCCTGATCATTAAATACGGTGAGTAAAGGAGTACCAACTCCGCCTGGCTCAAGGCGGGGGCAGATCTGGCTTCCGGGTCCTGCGATCTGGGAGCTGAGTCTCCGCTATCAGGTGTTGGTCTCCCCAGGGCTCGCCCAGGCTGGCTCCGAGCTCAGCAAGCGGATCCCTGGAGCGCGCCTGTCAGCAGGTGCAGTGGGAGACCCGGATGGCAGTCTCTGCTCATCCGGAGCGCAAAGCAGGAGGAGGAGAGGGAGCGGCTGGGAAAGGAGGGCCTGGAAGGGTGACCAGCCTGGGGATCCAGGGGAGGGGTGGGTGGGCACCCCCAGCACAGCCTGGGCAGGAGAGAGGCTGGACCCTCCAGGAGAAACCCAGCAGCCATCACTGGAATGCAGGGGAAGCTACTGCGTGAACCAAATAGCAAATGTCACAACTGCATTCAGTCTCTCTCTCATGTACTCATGTATCAGAACAGAAAGGGGCTCGGATTTGGGCTGTTTGTGCCATTCTGGTGTCAGTGAACCAATTCTACTCTTTCTTTGGGCAGCGGGAGGTTGGGGGTGGGTGGGAAATCTCCAAAATGGAAGGTACAAAAGGAACATTCTAGATGCGTGCACACAAGCCAAAGGAGTTGCTGTTGGCACTCATGGCATTAAGGCACAGCCCGTCTTGCTCCTGGTCACTCGGACAATAAAGAACCCCTTGATGGAGACGCTGTGTACACGGCCACCCTGATTCCCCAGCTCGTCTCTGAGAGCCCCACCAGCTCAAGGTGGGAGCAGATGCACGTTAGCAGGTCACCACCCAGTCCGGCGTCCCCTCCACCACACCCCTGCCATAGGGTCATCAGCCGCGGTGTCAGGGCTGCACAGGGCTGTTAATTGTTTTATTTTTGACAGAGGGAGCGAGCCCACAAGCAGGGGAGGGGCAGAGAGGGAGGGAGAGAATCCCAAGGAAGCTCCGCATGGTCAGCACAGGGCTCAACCTGGGGCTCCATCCCAGGAACCGTGAGATCATGCCCTGAGCTGAAATCAAGTCAGACGCTCAACCGACTGAGCCCCTCAGGTGCCCAGGGCTAGTTTTTTTTAATTTTAGAGCAGATTCAGGTCACAGCAAAACGGAGGAGAACGTACAGAGAATTCACATATGCCTCCTGCTCCCACACACAGGCTGCCGCCCCCACGGTCAGCACCCCCAGCAGACGGGACATCTGTCATGACCGGTGAGCCTACGCTGACACGTCACCACCCAGACTCGAGTTTACGTCAGGGGTCACTCTCGGGGTTGCCCGTTCTGCGGGTTTGGGTGCGCAGCACGGTGCACTACGTAAGTGGTTGCACTGCCTTAAAACCCCCGTGCTCCACCTTCTCACCCCCTTCACCAGCCTCCCACGTCCCCCCAGTTTTCACCGTGTGTGTCGTCCTGCCTTTTGAAGGCTGTCCCGTCACTGGAATCCCACCATCCACAGCCGCCTCGGACGGGCTTTCCAGAGAGCAACGTGCATTCAGAGTTTCTCCATGTCATGTCGTGGCTGGATGAACTCATTCCTTTTCAGCTCAGAAGAAGATCCCATGGTCTGGAAGGGCCACAGTTTATGCACCAATTGAAGGACATCTCGGTTGCTTCCAGATTTTTTCCGTTACGAATAACAACATGCACATTCTGCAAAGACAGAATCTTAACCCCGTTGAGTAGTCAGCAAGGAGCGCGCCGCCGGGTCAGCCACCAACTTTGCAGGAAACGTACTTTCCTAATAAATGAAGCCCAAAACGGTTTTTTAAAGCATGTGTTTCTGTATGTTAGCAAGTGGTCACGCTTGCACCGACTCCCAGGGACAGGTGGGGTGATGTGTCCTGTACACATGATGGGGTCTGTCCTGTTGCTGACTACAGGTGTTTACCTGAAGTCCTGCATATATGAGACCTTCGTCACCTGTCCCCAGCACACCCCCGAGGCTCCAAGGCCATCTGCCCTGGCACAGCACCCCTCGGGGGCTTCTCCTGCCCTCGGGAAGGGTAGTCCCTGCTGTTGAGATGAAGTCATCTTCCATCCCCAAGTACACGGGCGAGAGCAAGCTGCCCACGACCTGGGGGGTGCTGTGTGGCTTCTGAGGGACAGGAGGTGGAGACCTCAGCACGTCACCTGCGTGTCATCCTAAGACCCCCCCGGTCACTCAGGCAGTGACAGGAAGCAGACTCCACCGCACGAATGCCCCGGGATGGCAGAGCACATGCGTGGTCGGTCCCGGGAATAGCCGCCCGGCCCGGTTCTGCTGCTCTCCTGGCTGCCGGCCCAATACTGAGCGACCCCAGGCCCTAATTCACTGGCCCACAAAGTAGGGATGGAAAATACCCGTTGAGGGAGATGAACACGCGTGACCAACGCCACGCCGTGGGCCCAGAACAGTCCCGTTGCTGCTGTGACTGCTGCCAGGTGTCGGCGAAGCGTGGAGTCGGCCGGTTCCTGAGCGTCGGCGTGGCTGGTGCGCGTCCCGGGATTACAGGGCTTCCCGGCCCCAGCGCGACCCGGGGGATGAGGGAGGGGGTGGCAGCCCTGGCTCCGAGCTCAACGTGGCTCTCGTGAGACGATGGTTCTGGATGTGGGAGCCACCCCTCAGGCCAGCAGGAGTGAGCACACCCGCTGCGTGGATGCTTGTGTTCCCGTGTGTGGTGTGTACACGAGGGTCTGAGTGCGTGACCGCGTGCACCCTGAATTGCACGTAGACGTAAGTGAATCAGTGTAGACACGTGCGAGGTATTGTGTCAGTACGTGTGTAAGTCTACTCGCAGGTGCATGTGCGTGGGTGGCGTATGCATGTTGTGAGGGTGTGGTGTGGTGTCAGCCTTTCTGCATGTGGCATGTGCACATGCTTGCAAATGGTGTCATTCGGGTGTGTGTGGGTGGGGTGTATATGTGTGTGAACGTGTATGTGCATGTGGTGTGTGTACGAGTGACACGTGTGTTCACATGATCCGTGCACGAGCTTCATGCATGTGCGTGTCCCTGTTTACCTCGTCTCAAGGACAGGAAGACACAGCAGCTGGGAGCTTGTCTGGAGCGTGGAGCCCCTGGGACCCGGAGACTGCAGCCCCGCACAGTTCCCGCACCTCCCGCCCAGGCTAGCGAGGGATGGACGGCCCCCACCCACCCAGCGTCACCGTGAAGACAGAAGACACAGGAGACCTGGTGCGGAGGCTCGTCCCAGAACCCGTCCCTCACGTCCACGGATGCCTCCTCTTTTCCACGGCCCTCTGCAGCCAGTAGGAACATTCCAGCCTCACCTACGGTTACTTGTACGTGAAGGAGAGACTTCAGTGGCATTTCTCAGGGGACGAGGGTCTTGGATCCCATCCTACAAAGACCAGACAGACAAGTGCATGTCCTTCGCTAACTCAGGGCCTGACCTGAAACTATAACCCGTAGGTCAAAACGTAAACCCAGCTCAAAGCCAAAAGCATTTTACAGGGGCACCTGGCGTGGCCCTGGGAGCGCAATGGGCCTGTGTAATGACGCCCACGTACGGGGAGCCGTTAAAGTTCCTGCACATCGGGGGTCACCCCCAACCAGCCCGCACATGTGTCATCGAACCTACAGAATGACACTCCCTCTTCCCATGTCCCAGGAGCAGGCCCAGGACAAAGCACATCATCCCCAAGGGCACGGGCTGCTAAGAGGCAGAGATGGGATTCAGTCGGACGTCTAGTTTCTGCTGCTGCAACACCCACAGGCTCCCTGCAGGTGGAAAACTAAGCTCTTCCAGTAAACTCATTTCCCAAGTCTTCCAAAACTGGAGCCCCAGGTCTCAAAGGAGCGATGCAATCCTAGGTAATGCCTTTCAGCTCTGTAGGTCTGCTTCGAATGAGAAAATATACCACCTGCCTGATGGAGCACTTACTAGAGGAGCCCCAGGATGCCAGCTTCACTGTCTTGACCTGGGAAGGGAGGGCAGCCAGGTGCCCCCTCCATTCCCTGGGGCTGAGACAAGCCAGCCCCGAGTGCCCCCCTCCCCCAGCTGCTAGGGGTGCCCACACTCACCCCGTCCAGGCTCCAGGAACCTGCAGGCTGAGAAAACGAGGTCAGGCTGGGTGGTCCTGTCCGAGGTCTTCCTGCCCAAGACTCCTCCTCCGATGCCCGGCCTCCAGAGTGGCCAGCAGACCCTGACGGGGTGACCAGCCCCACCACTCTGCGTCTTTCCTACTTTCCGGTTTCATGACGCAGCTCCCCCTCTGCTATTTTCTGTATACATTTCGGCTGGACTTCTCTGAATCAATTTAGCCAGAACAGAAAAGGCAGAAACGCTGCCCACTTCTCTCCTGACCACACCACATTGGCATGATCTTCCACCACGTGGAGGTTTTGCATTCATGACAGAAATACAAGGTGATCAAGGACATTTAGGTCATGGGAAGTTTCCCCCCAATCCAGCCCAATAAATGTGCAAGTCCTCTAAAAAAATACTTCCAGGCAGTTATAGATAGGGCAAAATAATGTAAAAGTGTGGCATTTGAGATGGAGACCACAGTAATCATTTTAAAGCAGTTACGCACACATTTATAAGTAAACACACATTTCCAGGTGCGGAGAGCTGAGGCAGCCGAGTTCAGTTCAGAGCAGCTCCGGGAGAAGAAAGGCGCGTGGGCTAAGCAGACTGTTGGGATGAAGATCAGCGAATATTAATCTTGATGAGGTGAGTCTACGCTGTGGGGCGAGGTAGGAGCTGCGGTGGCACAGTCTTCCAGAAATAACACCTCTCGATTTCAGGACACGATATGCCCCGTCCGTGCAGCACTGGGATCTTGCATTTAGCACCCTGGTAGGTCAAAGAAATCAAAGCATTTAAACTGGAATTGTCCCTAGGGGTGCTAAGTATGTGACTTGATTTCGGCACAGGCCACATTCCCACAGTTTGGGAGACGGAGCCCTGTGCTGACAGTGCAGCGTCTGCTTGGGACTCCCCCCTCCCTGCCATCTCCCCTGCACACACTTGCTCTCTCAAAACAAATGTTAATAAACTAGAATTAGTCAAAAGCAATTTCATGCAGGGTGAGGTTAGCAACCCAAAAGATCCTAACACCCATAGTTTGGAGCAGCGTCAACAGGCTTATTCTAGAAAGTGCTGGAAGCACCTAGCCCAGGCTTTGCAGGCCACTCTCCACTGCGTCCACTCTGCCCTGCTGTGGTGGGGAAGTGGCCAGACACATGTGGGCATGGCGGCGTCTGATGGCGCTTTATCTACAGAACATCCACGTGACTGGGTTCTACTTGAGGCCTGCAGTTTGCTGACCTGATTTAGGAAACAAGCCTGTTGACTTCCAAACGTGGATCCTGAGTGCCAAGGCGCAGGGCAATGAGTGTGAGTCTCAGAACAGCAGAGGAGAAAGGAGCAGAGAAAGGGATGAGTCTCTCTGCCCTGGGGAGAGGCGCTGTTTCACCAGGGGGTGGGGTTAGCGTGGGACTCAGGACAGGCTCAGCCAAAGGAAGTGGTGTGTGGGTGGCTCAGCAGGCCAAATGTGCTGTCCAGAAGGGTCCACAGGGCCCTTTAAAGACGCGGGTACTGGGGCGCCTGGCGGGCTCGGTTGGTTGAGCATCCAACTTCAGCTCAGGTCATGATCTCACAGTTTGTGGGTTCAAGCCCTGCGTTGGCTCTGTGCTGACGGCTCAGAACCTGGGGCCTGCTTCGGATTCTGTGTCTCCCTCTCTCTGCCCTTCCCCTGCTCATGCTCTCTCTATATATATCAAAAATAAATGTTTAAAAAAGACGAGGGTACCAAATATCCAGTTGTGAGTCGTTGGAGGCTCGAAATGGTCCAATGCTCCATCTCCAAAAATGTTGGTCAAGTCTGACCCCTCCAGAGGCTTTGAGAGAGTGGAAATCAAAGTGGTGATTAAGAGCCGGGCTTCCAAATCCAGGATAGTCTGGGGACAGTTGGGCAGCCCCACTGGCAAGGAGGTGACTGGGCTCAACCATCAGGAGGAGAAGAGGGAAGCTGGCAGGCCAAGGCCGTCTTGCAACGTGGTGGTGGGTACACTCAGGTGTCCACTGCCTACGGGGCCAGGCTGGAACTCACCTAGCCTGGTTCTGGCAAAAAAAAAAAAAAAAAAAAAAACCCATAGGCTCCTTCTGAGAGATCGAGTTGATGGTCTTGTTATTTGCTTATCTGCATGTTATGAAGGGCACTTGCTTGTGAGTCCTTTGTACCAAGTGGTCCAGCACAGAGGGAGATGGTGAGAACCATAAGGCCCAGGAGACCTTTCTCCAGCAGCCAATGGCATAATGCCACAGGACATGCCTGTTCGGCCACAGACACCCTCCTCCTCAGCCGGTACCGTCCTAACTGGAGCTAGGCGATGGCAGGCGTCACCTACTGTGAACACTGCACCCAAGTCAACACAAACCCCATAACTTCAAGATGGAGGACCTTGGAACCAGAAGCTGCCTCTTCCCGATTCATTCCTGAACCTCATGTCTCACATGGCAGGTAAACAGCTCTGTGCACTAAGCAAGGATTCAGTGTCCGACTCTGAACCTCCTGTTTTTAAGCCCTTTATCCATCTGTGGAATGAGCATGGCCCGGCTAAGCTCTGATAATCTATTTGCATTCTCTTTTTGATGAATCAAATCCTAACCAGTACAGAAGTGTCACAAAGCCCTAGACTATCAATGATCGTTTTTGCAGGCAGGATGGGGGGGGGGCAGTTCTCACTGCAGGCATTACGGTTCCCACGGGCACAGGCAGCCCGAACATTGACAAGACCCCAGCCCTGCGGTTTACACTGCCGTTGATCCTCACCAACACACGAAATGATCCAGATTCATCCCCGACTTTTAAGTAAGGGGTGAAAAGCACCAAGAGCCTGGACAAAGTCCCCCAAGCCACACACCTTGTCAACAGTGGGGCAGGCTCATCCATTGCCTTCCCAGGGCACCATCGGGTTGCCGACCCTGGCGCAGAGCCCCGGCGGGGATAAAGTGGACGGTGCACTCAGATCAGGGGACAGAGGCACACGGAGAGATCTGGACGTCAACGCCTGGTTTCTCAGGGTGGGATCTGGGTCTGTCCGCTCACCGCCCGCCCAGGGCTTGGTGGACGGGGAGCCCAGGAATTAGCTGAAGAAATCTCAGAGCAGAGAGACTCCTGGTGCGCCCTCAGGGCAGAGAGTCATAAGGTTAAACAAAGTGAAATAAAAATGGCCCTAAAAACCCCATCACACTACGTGAGCAGGGTGGGCAAAACTGCCCGGCATGCAGGAAGCACGTGGTCACGCGATCTGTCCGTGCCAGAGACGCGTCAGGGGCAACGGAGCAAGGCAGACGCAGAACCTGGAAATAGTCCTTCTGGGTTTCCATCTACCTGGATCACCGGAAAGCGGGATACCGGGATGCCTCACTTTTTTTTTTTTTGCAATTATACATAATATTTTATTGTCAAATTGTTTTCCATACCACACCCAGTGCTCTTCCCCTTAAGTGCCCTCCACCATCACCACCACCTCTTCCCCCCCCTCCCCCTTCCCCTTCAACCTTCAGTTCATTCTCAGCATTCAATAGTCTCTCAAGTTCTGTATCCCTCTCTCCCAACTCTCTCTCCCTCCTCCGCTCCCCCCTGGCTCTCCATTAGGTCTCTCCTGTTTTCCTGCTAGACCTATGAGTGCAAACATATGGTTTCTGTCCTTCTCCGCCTGACTTATTTCGCTTAGCATGACACCCTCGAGGTCCATCCACTTTCCTACAAATGGCCAGATTTCGTTCTTCCTCATTGCCATGTAATACTCCATTGTGTATATGTACCACATCTTCTTGATCCACTCATCAGGTGATGGACATTTA
>NC_043713.1:86421778-86430805 GCF_006229205.1 Suricata suricatta
GGTTGCCTATTAGTTTTCTTGATTGTTTCCTTTGCCTTGCAGAAGCTTTTTATTGTTCAACATAGTGCTGGAAGTTCTAGCATCAGCAATCATACAACAAAAAGAAATAAGAGGCATCAGAATTGCCTCACTTTCAAAGAGGATGTTTGCTTTAGTTTTGTGACTGATGGGTGTCTCTAAGTATTGGAACAAATGGTAAGGTGCCCCTGTTTTTAGATGTACATACACCCAAATACACTAGACCGAGAGCCCTTCCCCCAGGATCCTGGAACGTTAGGAACAAATTGCCAGAATTACAAAAAGTAGGACATTGAATGTTTATATTTAACTCTTGTGATAGAAAAAGATGATGCTATCCAATTGTGAAATTCCCAAAATAATTAAAATGTTGGGAAAGGTTTCTTAAAGCTCATCGCAAACAGGAGTTAGATGACTGAAGGCATAACTGCAGGTCAGTCACCCCTGGTCTAAGTCTTCAGACATCTGTGGACGAGAAGTCCCCTAAAATAGATCTTTCTACTGTCTTCATTTGGTGACTGGCTTTGCAAAGAAAAGGTACCTCTGTCCCTTAAAACGATTTTTAAAAACCCAGGTATGTTTAAAATGCATTATCTTTCCTTTAAGTTAGATAACAACTATTCTCTGGAAACAGTCCTGCAAATTTTAGGTCTCTTTACTACTTGGATACAGAAAAGGAACTGCATTGCTCCAGGCCGGTGCTAAACATTATTCACCGCAGCACTGTGAGTCAATAAAACACCTAGAGCACCCACTGACTGTTGTTTACGGATTTAGGAAAGAGAAAGCATGGACTTTCCCGCCAGGCACAGTAATAGACAGACGCGGATCTGTAACTTGCCTGCCGTCTGACAGGCTTGCCCCCATCAGGAACAGTCCTCATTACGAGCTCTGGGGAGAAGGACACACAGGCAACACACGCTCAGCCCAAGATGGTCTTCTTGAACCTTGTTGGTTTAGATTTTCATTGTTTAGTCACCCAAACCTAAATCTAAAACTAAAGTCTTTTTGACCTGAGTTTGGTACAGATCTCATAGATAAGATACACCAAACAAAAGGACTCATTGGAAGGATTTGCTAAGTTTCTTTTTTTTAATGCTTCATTTTTGAGAGAGAGAGACAGTGCGAGCAGGGGAGGGCCAGAGAGGGAGACACAGAATGTGAAGCAGGCTCCAGGCTCTGAGCTAGCTGTCAGCACAGAGCCCGACGCAGGGCTTGAACCCACGAACCGTGAGATCATGGCCTGAGCTAAAGCCAGACGCTCAACTGGCTGAGCCCCCCAGGTGCCCCAGGATTTGTTAAATTTCTTACTAAGAACTGAGGTTCTAGGAATGACACCGTTCAGGGCATCAACAGACCCCTCCCACTGGAAGAAAACAGAAGCAAAATTCTATTTTAAGAACTCTCAAGGCTTGAGAGGAAAACAAGCACCCTAATAAAAATGGCAAACTGGCGTCTGCTGCAAACCGTACAGGAAAAATGTTAACATCAGTCATCAGGGAAAAAAACGTTAAAACCATGAGACGAGACTACACCCCTAAAAGTCTCGGTGTCGTTAAAGAACAAAGACCAGCACTGGAGAGGACACAGGGTGGCTGGAGCTCCCCTAGGATACCGGTGTGTCTACACTACAGTACGCCTACTTTGGAAAATAATTTTCCAATTTCCTACCAAGTTGAACAAGCACCTGCCCTCTAATCCAGCCACACAGGACCAGAAACTACCAGATGCTCTGTGAGAGGTGGGGTAGAAAGGGGGGAATTTGGAAAGAGTGCTGGGACTTTTCTAGTTCTTGATTGTGGTGGTGGATCCAAAACTAGACACACAGGTCAGACAGAGCCAGACACTCAGCAAGCGTATCCAAGTATGAGCTACAGAAGAATTAATATCACCTCCAAAAGGAGGTAAGGAGACAGACTTCAGGCAGGAGGCTGGTGGGAGAAAGAGGAGGAAGGAAGGAAGGTCGTGAATTCATCGTTAAGGGAGGGAGGGCAGAACCCGGGTGACTTAACAGGAAGGGCAAGGTCAGCACGTGCCTCCCCAGCCATGGGCCTCAATCTTGAGGCCACTTGCAAAGTTGTTCTCCCTAAACCCAGATCCCTGAGCTCCACTGGCAAACCTCCAGGACCCTACCAGGTATCTGCCAGTGTGCACGGTTTTCTACCACGTTTATTTTCTATCTTATTAATAATTGGTTAAGTTTTTGATCATTGAAGACACTAAGACACTGTACCCTACATTCACAATCAGGGTCACTGATTTTCCGATGCCTAACTGTTCCATGGGATTGTCACACCAATACACTCCTCACTCTGACCTTGGCTTAGGGGAACCCCTTTGCTCCTAAGGAACCCACAGGGTCATGGCAGGTTGGTCAGAAGGGACTGAAGGCTTTGTCCACACCCCATTACTCACCCCTGGGTGAGTGTCCTGGCTCTCAGAATGTTCAGCAGTTCTGAGACTGCTGTCTAGACTAGCTTATCAGAGCCTTCTCAGCGGATTAAAGCCAGTCTAACACGGGTTCAGTTTGTTTATCAGATCTCAACCTGCCCATGTTCCCAGCATGTCCTACATACACTCAAGTGGTGAACGAAGTCCAGGGAGAGAAGAAGAAAGGTTTCCTCAAGTCTGTGGTAACCTCATTGGGAAAATAAGACTTACCCTGAGCAAGCAAGTGGGCGTACTTTACCATTAAATGTAGTGTGGACTGAAAGTATCAGAGGGCATCAGAGGAAAGGGTGAGCCAGGAGCCACCAGAGTCGGCTTCGTAAAAAGGCTGGGCTGGGACTCATGGGAAGATGCTGAGCATGTTAATTACGTGAGGGTAGGGAAGGACTTTCTAAGACTTTGTTCTAAATGGATTTTTTTTTTTTTTTGGATTTCATTGCTTAAGATAGTCATGGTTAAAAAGCACAGGATGACGAAAACACAGACCAACACTTCCCTCCACCAAAACACGCGGTCTGCCTCACCATTCCCTTCCCTCACAGTCGCAAGGATCAACGATGAGTTTGTAGAGAGTCGCAGCAGAGCTACATGGAGGAAAACGTGGTTTTATGCACCCTGTTGCCCCAACCACAGCCCAGAGAACTCTGCCTGGACTACAAGAGTAATCAGTCATCAGACAGAAAAAGCAAAGGATGGTACGGACTTTGAGGCCCATGCCCAGGCCATAGCCTATCCCCACCATTACCGATGTCTAATTACACAGGATTCCTTAAGACGGCCTTCGCTGCTAGAACAGCCCTCCATCCACAGCCAGGTTCTTGGGCGTTTCATCATTTGGGACATTACCACCCCTTTGGCAAGCATAGGTTTCACTCAGAGTCTTTCAAATCCTCCCTCTGAAATATACCAGCTCTCGTGCCTGTCTGGACCATTTTCTTTGGGAAAATAGAAAGGTCAGGACATGACATTTTGGTAACAAAACCAATGGTAAACTCCTCCCAAGTATTGGGTTTTTTTTTTTCCAGTATCCCCAGCAAAACCAAGGAGTTAGAATTCACATTTAAGTAGGCCCTGCATAAAGTCAGTTTATTTTGGTAGGTACTGGTCCTTCGTACATGTAGCGAACAGACCTGTTTCTGCAATGCTGGTGGGTGGTGATTTTGTTCCTAGTCTTGCCATGAATGGATTTCTCATGTTTAAACCTCATGGGACAAAAATTACTGAGTTTTCTAAATCACTAATGCTCATCTTCATGAATATTGCACGGGAATCCTGGAGAGGGGGGGAGAGAAACTTGTATGTATGGAGGGTAAATTTTGCATTCTTTGACATTTAAAATAGTCACCGTATTTATGTCCATAGAATGCTTCTCATCAGTGTGCTCTTTGAGGAAAACCCAAAAGTGACATTTACTTATTTGTACTTTTTGCTGTCATAGCTTATGCACATGATGCATAATTCATGTCACACATCCTTTGGATCAACAAAACCTAATTCAGTTTATCCCCTTCCAATGCAGCTTCAAACACGTATGACAAGGTGTGTGGATTCAGGGGTGGGGTGTGGATGTGTGGAAGAGTACAGGAAGCTAGATTCAGTATTTCATGTTGGTCCTTTGGGGGGTCTTGAGAATTTCTCATTATATATATTATCAAGAGAGTCTTGATCTCTTTTCCTTGAAATAGATTATTCATTAGTAAGCAGATAGACATTGGCGTTACCAGATAAGAGAAAATGAGCTAAAGATAGCTTTCTCATGTACTGAAATTCCCCTGCTAATCAGCTCATAAAAACAATTATTCTTTTACAATAATGAGTCTTTATAACGGAACACTCAGTGTGCTATGAGCAGGTTTAATAGTCGAAATGTTTAAGTCAACAAAATGGCAGAACGAGGCTTTTCTGTTTCCCTCAGGTCTGCGCCCCAACATTCATTACAACAGCCAAATACGGACATCACCTAAGTGCCCATCGACAGATGAATGGGTACAGAAGTTGTGGTGTAGAGATGGGCAGTGGAATATTCTTCCACCATAAAAATGTAAGGAAATCCTGTCAGACGCAACAATGCAGATGAATCCAGAGGGTTTGCTGCATGAAATCAGCCAGAGAGGGGGAGACAGATACTATGATCATGATCACAAGAGGTGGAATCTGAAAATTGCACTCTCAGAAACCATTGAACGATGGCTACTAGAGACTAGGGGAAATGGGGAGACACCAAAGGGAAATAACTTCCAATTAGAAGTTCTGGGATCCAATGTCCAGCAGGGTGACGACAGCGAATCTCAAGTACACAACCCAGAAGGAAGTTCACACCTTAAAGAGAAAAAGGCAGGTGTGGGAGAAGGTGACGTGTGGTAATAGCTGACCAACAAAAATAAGATGTTTAACAAGGCCCTGAGCTGGGAAGACTCCGACCCCCTTGATGCATCAGTGAGCCCTGGATGGCCCTTCCTAAGCCCACAGGCCTCACAACTGAATTTGTGATATGTGGACACGCAGGTGCTGTGCTTAATGCCTTTTCTCTTGGGGAAAAAAAAGGACTTGGCATCGTGGGGGCCAGGGCACACCTTTGCCTAATTGCCCTCCCTCATTGGACAGAAAATCTGGGTCTCAGAGGAAAGTGGACTCCTGAAAGGCAGATAAGAAACACCTGCTGAGGCGTACGGGGTGGGGGGGGCGGGGGTCCTCTGGGCCAAGCATCCCCTGCTCAGCATCCACACTGGGAGGGGCTCCTTTAAACCCTGAGATGGATGGACACTGAGCTCTCTACCGTAAGGAAAAAAAGTCACGTATGTTAGGAAACAACATGCCTCCATTGCGTCTGGGAAGACTGGAACATAGGAGATAAAGGCGATAGAGCCTCCCGAGTTCTCGCCTTTGGAGACAACCACCATGGACAGTCTGGACCCATTTCCTGTCAGTTCTCTTACATGATGTTCACTCTGAGTAGAAATCCTATGCTCTCCTTTCCCACTAAAATTCCCATAAGCCTTCTGAGATGATGAAAATCCTCGATATTGTGAGGATTTTTCCTGTATCAAATATCGGAAGACTATTTTGGAAAAAGCTGCCCAGTAACGACTGACCAATGATGTCCACGATTTGATTACCCATATCCAGCATTTCTATCCAAGTGTCTTCCTGTAGATCCCTTCCACAAGGTGCGGTTTCTAGAAGCCATCAGGGGACATCAGGCATCGGGCAGAGCTTAACCCAGACAGCCTCCAGCAAGGATCCGACCACCATCTGTGACCCCAAAGCATTCCCAGACTTCCAAAGGACCCACCCCCTGGCTGGATGGCCAGGCTCCTCCCCAGGGCCACCCTGCGGTTCTCAGACCGCATGAATCCGGAGCCCTGGGTCAACCCGCGGATGAGCGCTACACTCTCAAAACGTTTTTCTTTTTAGGCTTCGACAATAAAGCTGATTTTGACCGCCCTTTAATCCCACACAAGATCAGTCTTTGATGACACTGTCAAGTCCAGTTTTAGGGAAACAATTCCCGCCCTGCTCCAAGCCCCTCCCCAAGGGTAGTGGTTTTGCACCTTTTACGGCAATAAAGATGGGATTGTTGAAACCATACAAACGGAGAAACTGAGGCTCAAATGGCACCTGGTCTCAGAGCACATGGTTTGTGAGCAGGAGGCAGGACGGAGGCCAAGGCTCTGGGGCTTCCGATCCCGTCTGGTTTGGAGCACCAGCCTCTGGGAGCAGTGCGGCCATGGCTCCTGGGGCGCAGCCTTCTCACCCCCCTCCTACCAGCACGGGCAAAAGCCAGCCGCATCCCACACGCTCCCTTAGTCTGTCAGCATAAAGCTACTCCTGGCAAACCCCCTCTAACGGGTGCCCTCCTATTTTCTGTTCCCTACACAGTTCCAGGGGCCAGACCCTGATCTGGCTGGAACCCAGGCCCCAGCACCAGGCAGCACGCTGCACGGCCTCCCCCTCACCACCTGGAAGACACCCGCCTACAGGAGGAAATGCACCCACGGTCGGACAGCGGTCCACACCCCCGAGAGCCACAAAGCTTGAGATTCGAGCGCCCTGAGGTTCTACCTGTAGAGATCATCGGCCACCTCCAGTGGTCACACCCCACCTCTCCCCCAACTCTCCGCACCCCAGGGGGCCGAGAACACGCCCCAGAGAGACGTCCGTGTGCAGCGCCAACCCGGCTGAGAAAATAACCACTTTCCTGAGAAAAATCCATGAGAGATGGGATGTTTTCACTTCGTTCTCTCAAGAAAGCAGCCTGGAAGGTCACTGTTGGTCAGTCCCCCTCCCCTGAGGAAGTAGATAAGGAGCCTGGAGACTCTCCCGGAGAGGAAGGCTGATGTCCATGGAGGGGGGCGCGGTGTGGCACGAGGGAAGGTGGGCAGTGCGGGTGCTTCCAACCTCTCCCTGGACCTGAAGGCAGGTGCAGCTGGTCACCTGCCCAGGCACCGGGCTTCGGGTTCACCCCCGTGGCACAGTCTTCTGCTTGGCAGGAAAGGAAGGGGCAAGTTGTCTGAGGGGACCCTGTGGCCAGGAGATGGAGACCAGGGGGCTCCCTGATTCTGGGGGACCTGTGATGCCCAGCATGCTGGAGAACCCCACGAGAGGAAGGACAGCCTCCACAGTGCCCAGGGGGTCCTGCTAACCAACCACCACGGTGGGGACAAGGAGACACGAGTACATTTGGACACAGATGTGCAGCAGGGTGCACGTGACTGCAGATCAGGTTTTTGCATGGACTTTGGGCTATTTGGGGAACGTGATAGGCAGAATACGCCCCCACTCCCCCCAAAGAAGTGTCCATTCTGATTCCCCAGAACCTAGGAATAGCCATGTTACATAGAAAAAAGACTATCAGTATAATGGTCCAGACCTTGAGATGGGGAGACTGATTACCCCACGGGATCCGTCAAGTCCCATCAGCCCTTGAAGGCAGAGACCTTCCTGCAGCTCCAAGCAGGAGACAGACGTCACATCTGCAGCCTGAGGGGGACGCAGCAGGCCCTCACAGGCTTGAAGACAGACAGATGGTACCTGGCAGGCAGCCAACGGGGAAATGGGGACCCCAGCCCCACTGAACTCAAGTCTGCCGATCACCTGAGCCAGAGCCAGGGAATTCCCTCCCAGGGCCTCCAGGTAAGAGCCCAGGCCCGCTGAACCCTCCCACGAAGGCCTGGGATAAGCCAGGAAACACGGTGTCAACCCTGAAAGGCGTGGATGCTGGGACCACAGAGCCTTCCAGAAAGCACTGGGTCATCTGGAAGAAGCAGGGGAAGGGTGGACCCCCGACGTGCCCATCAGCTGATGACGCTCTCAGGAAGGAGAGCAGTCCACGGGTAGTGCAGGAAAATCATTTCACGCACAGGGTTCTTATTTGTCTGGAATTTAGTAACAGAGGTTCTCTTGTGAGTTTTTTCTTGAGAAAAGTTTCATTTTCACTGTTTAAATAGGAAGTAATAATTTGCATGACAAGGGCATTTTAAAAGTCTAATTTAGTGAAAGTTATATGAAAAACGTAGAAAATCACTCTTCCCTGGTAGTGCGGGTCTAAATTCTTCTCTATTTATATGCAAATGGAAGACCCCCAGCCTATTTTATGTTTTACAATTTTGAAATATTGCCTATTTCACGAACCTTCGAGTAATGAAGTCCTGATAAGATAGTGAGGGCTTTTGGACAGCAGTTGCTAAAGACGCGTTCCTAAAAAGAACGTTTCTAATGCATTTCTTTGTTCTGCATAAAGGCTACAATGAGCAATTCTTAGATGTAATCTACTGGGTTTTTTCCCCTCCCTGCATGATACAAAACATGTGCTGATCCTTTCTTAAATGTTTAAGTTTAGAAATCAACTCCAGCCTCAGAGAAGCAAATCGAACTGATGATCTGGCATCTCCTGGAATGACCTGCAAAATCCCACCTGTCATAAGCCCCCCCTAGAAGACAAGTGTAGGATACAAATTAGCCCAATTATTTAAGTCCACTGGAAAAAAATTCTAAAACCCTTTGGTCCGTGCGTATGGATGGCATATCAGAGTGTGGCTATTTCAAGAAATTTTGCCTTATTTTTAACCACGCTGCTGGGGCTCCGCCCAACTGAATACGGATTTCTGTGGTTTAGGAAGGTGACCAGAACATAGACCAGAGAAAGAGAGAGAGGCCCCCAGCCTCCACCTGGTGTTCCTCCTAGACTTTCACACTCCGAAGGGGCCGGTGGAGAAGGGCCAGCCCCTCGCTGTGGGTTCCCACAGTGTGACCCCAGCCTGGCCCCCTCCTCACCAGAGGATCTGCAGAGAAGCCTCCCGGAGAGCAGGTGACAAGGTGGCTCACCGCAGACGTCCGGGTGCAGAAACCTTCGTCAGAGACCGTGTTTCAATTTATTCTGATCCATGAGAGAAAATTGCCTCCCTGGTCACTACACTATACATTGTGGTAAAAGAGATTACCGAGCAACACGGCGTTACATTCTGCTCCGCTGTCCTTTGATCTCTTGGCTTAAAAGATGCTGTTGCTAAAGGTTTCCCAAGGCTGGGAAGGGACATTCCAGGCAGATAGGGGCAGGGCCCT
>NC_043713.1:86430905-86436262 GCF_006229205.1 Suricata suricatta
TCTTTCACCACCAGGAATGGCGAGGAACTTGGAGCACATGTGTGCGCTCTCTTCCTTCGTGTCGGCCCTGAGAGGTGGGGCAGCACCCCACGATCCAGCACTGGATTAACCTTCCTACCGGAAAACGTGGACACGCTCCAAGTAGGACAAAGCCCATCAGCCTTGCATTGGCTCAGCTCAGGGGCTGCTGCCAAGTTTTTTGTTTGTTTTTAGGCTTTGGTATCAAAAAGTCCCTCTGGTTTTTCAGACTTTGGGATTTTTTTTTTAAGGCAGTGGGTGAGAAACCACACAGTTCTGATTAAATGCGCATGCCGATTTCATTATCCGTTCCTCCACAGAGGACCCGAGGTGAGGGCAGAGCTCTTGCTATCCTAACGGTGCTGCAAGAGGTCTTTTTCGGGAAAGAGTATCCCCCCGGGCGGGTGCACCACGTCACGGAGTTCATGGTCGAGTTCTACTGGCAGGTGTTTGCTGTATGAAAACAACGGCAGAGGAAAGACCAACAGGCAAACCTCGATTATCCTGAAGACAAGGTCCCATCGACAATGTAAACATTGACTTAAATCCAAGAAGTTGGTTGAGCAGCCTTTCTGATCCCATTTGAGCTTGACTTCAGGTGAACTCCAAACAGCGTCCTGGCTTCCCACCTCAACCCAGACAGGAAATAAAGACCTTGGGGTGTTCCTCTGGGGAGTCCTATCTTCATGTGATCAAATTCACTGCAACGTGCCAGGGAATATTGGCCCTTTAAACAAGAATCCCGGGGAGAAAAACTTCAAATGGGGAGGCGCCCTTGAAAATTGATATCTAGTCTTAATTACCCCAAGGTAAAAGGTATTAGGAGGTGGGCCTTCGGGAGGTAATCAGGTCATGACGGGGAAGTCCTCATGGAGGGGATTATAGCCCACCTGGGGGAGGGCAGCTCTCTGTGCGGTGACACAGTGAGAAAGTGGCTGTCTGCACGCCTGGCCTGTGGGCACCCCACCCCCAGCTCTGGGAGAAATAAAGGTCTGTTTGTGGGAGTGCATGGTATTTTGGTAGAGCCCCGAAGCAGACTAGGTGAAGGGGTTAGATTCGCATTTAACAACTAAAGCCTCGAGCAAACACTGAAGTAGGATTCTCAGCTGGGAGGGCTTGTAGAATACGAAACATTCTTTAAAAACCTTTCAAAGCCTGTCCACACTGAGCGGGGAACCCCATAGGCTTTCTACAATGTTCAAGAATGTGCCTCTGAGGTTTTGGGACACCGAGTACCAGACAGCAGTGATGCAGAGCAGCGCACCTACCATGCGAGGCACAAGACACGAAACTTAGGGGCGTCTGGGTGGCCCAGCCAGTTAAGCGTTCAACTTCGGCTCAGGTCATGATCTTGCAATGTGTGAGTTCGAGCCCTACGTCAGTCTCTGTGCTGACAGCTCAGAGCCTGGACCCTGATTCAGATTCTGTGTCTCCCTCTTTCTCTGCCCCTCCCCTGCTCATGCTGTTTTTGTCTCAATAATAAACATCAAAAAAACTTTTAATTAAAAAAAAGAAAATTTACCATTCATGACAGTGCATTTGCAGTGTTGTATGACCATCATCACCTCCACCTAGTTCCAGAATATTCTCACCATTCCAGGAGAAACCTGTCCCCACTAAACAATTATTCCTTATTTCATGGAACACCAAGAATCAGTACTGCATTGTTTTCAGCTGACTCCTATCCCGCTGCTCAGACAGGCCACATGTTTACCCATCATCTCTTGATTTGAGTTCTTCCATTTGGCTCCCGGGAAGAGTGCTGCTCTAATTCACCTGTGTATAAATCTGCACACTTGTGCCCAGTTCTTTGCAGGGCAGACCCAAGAGTGGCATTGTTGGCTCAAGGCGACTTCCTGTTTACATTATCAAAGAACCTGCACATCATTTTTTAACTCCCATAACTGAGCTCTTTCCTAGACCAGTAGGTAGAGAACAGTCAGCCCGAGCCAGTCTGCCACCACCGGGGAAAGCCTCCAAACATTTTGGGGCTGAGCTGTGTCTTCCCATCATGCCCCAGGAGACCTTTAAACGTCTGATGACCCATGACGAAGTTTTTCTCAGTTCATCACGCTGCAGTTTAACGACAAATTTTGAAGGGACCAGACAAACGCTGGACAGTAAGCCGCGTGGAGTAAGAACCCACCGGGGCCCTTTGACCGTGGTCTTCCCATCCCCCAGCGTGCTGTATCCCCTGGGAGTCAGGGCAGAGAGCGCAGAACTCGGGGAAGGGCCACCGGCACTCTAGATGATCAAGAAACCCTTCCTGTTTAGAAGCCAATAAGGATTTGGCCAAATGGAGGGGAGGGCTGGTGTTCTGGGCAGAAGTGGCAGCAAGATGCAGACCTGGAGGGGGAAGGAGGGCCCCACGTTCACTGCTCAGTAGATGTTGGTGATAAATCCTAGAAGGTGCCAAGAATGATTTAATGTCAAGGGGCAAGAGGTAGATGGGTAAAATAGCAACATGGAAAGCAGATCTCAAAACCAGGCTTTCACAGGTTTAGGAATTGATGCTCAGAGAAGTTATCCCCCCATCCCATGGGGCGGACAGTAAATTCAAGGCAGGAGACTGACTTTTACCCTGTGGCTCCTACTGCTTCCTCTGACTGGGCTGAGCCCTGCGTGGAGAACAGGAGACACAGCGCTAACTGCAGACTCGGTGCCCGTGAGGACGAGGCCCCTGCATTTCTCACTCGCGTGGCCCTGTGTGGCCCCTTCTCTTCCTGGGAGAGATCCAGATCCCGAGTGTCACGGGTACCAGTCAGGGTTCTGAGCTATAATCATGCCTGAGAAGGGAGCCGACTTCTCTGAAGAACAAAAAGTTCCACCTGGGAAGGGCAGCTTCGCGTCATGCCCTTCCTGGGGTCCTGCCTGTGGATTTCACAGCCACCTAGCTGTCCCCCCCTCCCCCCGCCCCACATGCAAGCTGATTTCTTGCAACAAATATCCTAACAGATCTCGTTGTTTTTCTAGTTGAGCCCTGACTGACACACTGCAAACAAATTCATCACAGTATCCCTGGGGAGCTCTCAGAACATCGTGGATGCATTCAGAATTAGAGGGCATCTCAAGGGGGCCCCTGCCGCCCTGGCTGGGCAGCCCCATTTGGCACCCGTGCCCTCTGCCCAGGAAGCTGGCTCCACACACTCGAGCACCTGCCGGAGTCCCAGCTGGTCCTCCCGGCCAGCTCACTGGCTGCTGACCCCACCGACCGGCTTGCCTACAGCTACCGCAGCCATGCTGAGGGCCAGACCCGCAGGCCAGGGAGTCTCCAGAGCAACAGGAGGATACGTGCAGTGCGTACAGGGGGCGTCCCTGGAGCGCCTGGCTTGGGGGACTGGGAGGGTGAGTACCACTGGGCCCCGTAAGGCAGCTTCTGCGTAAACCCACTTTTTCAGGACCTGCAGGTGTAACCAATCTACTTAATAGCAAGCAAACAGGCAAAAATAAGACAAATGTTCCAGAAGATGACAAAACCCCAAAGAACTAAATGAACTGAAGATCAGCGATCTACCAGATAAAGATCTACACAGCCCCTGCTCGTGTCATCATAAGTAACGGTAATGGAAACCTCACCAAACTCAGGAGAAGAAACGCAGTGAGAACGTGAAAGAAAATACAAAGAACCCATCTGAGCTGAAGAATATAATAACAGGAATGGAAACTAAAGGGAACCAACAGATCAGATGATGCAGAAGAATGAATCCAGATCTGGAAGATAGGCTCATGGAAATCCTGCCATTAGAACAGTAACAAAGAAAAGAATTTTATTTTATTTTTAATAGTTTATTGTCAAATTGGTTTCCATATAACACCCAATGCTTTTCCCCACAAGTGCCCCCGACCATAACCATCACCCCCTCCCTCCCTCACTTCCCCTTCAGTCCATGGTTCCTTTTCAGTATTCAATAGTCTCCCATGATCTGTGTCACTGAATTTTAAAGCACAATAATTTAAGGGATCTGCGGGACAGCTTCAAGTATACGAACACTTACATTTTAGGGCTCCCACAGGAGAAGAGAAAGAGGGACAGAAACCTGGTTTGAAGAAGGAATGGCGACGACTGCCGTAACCTGGTGAAGGAAACAGACACCCCCATCCCGAGGCAGAGAGTCCCAGGGGACTCAGCCACACCAAGACAATGGAGTCAAAGGGTCAATAAAGAAAATCTTAAAAGCAGCAAGGGAAAGGCTGGTTATGCGGCAAGGAACACTCATTAGACTCTCAGCTAGTTTTTTCCAGGCGAAACTGTCGGTCCAGAGGGAATGGCAGGATACATTCAAGGTGCTAGAGGAAAACAGTCAAGAATCCTTTCCTGGGAAGGTTATCGTTCAGAACTAAAGGAGACAGAAGGAGACCAGCAACAGGCAAAGGAGTTCACCACCACTAAAGCAGCTCTGCAAGACGTGTTAAAGGGACTGGAGAGAAATAATCATAAGTAAATACTCTCAAAGAAAAAAAAAATCTCACATGGCTAGTCTGAGGGTTTAAATACCAAAAGAGCAGAGTCGCCCAGACCTATAATTCAATCAAGGGACAAAAGAAGATGTAAAACAATGCGGTATTGTAGGGAGAATAAGAATGTGTGCTCTTACAACACACTTGAACATTGGCAACCGTTAACTCAATATAGACTGCTACATACATAGGATGCTCTAGATGGAAGGCAAGGTAACCACAAACCAAATGGCCGTAAGAAATACACACAGAAATGAAGGAATTCAAGCATAACACTCAAGTCGTTAAGTCACACGGAAAAGGGAACAGAACTGCAAAAAACAGAAAATTTTAAAAGGCAGTAAAAGTATATATCAATCGTGACTTTAACTGTAGTGGACTAAATGCTTTAAAAGACTAGCGTGGCTGAATGGAGCAAAAACAGACACATCTAGGGGCACCTGTGGGACTCACTCCATTAAGCGTCCAACTTTGGTTCAGGTCATGATCTGACAGTTTGAGAGTTTGAGTCCCACATTGGGCTCTCTGCTGACAGCTCGTAGCTTTCAGCCTGAAGCCTGCGTGGGATTCTGTGTCTCCTTCTCTACCTCTCCCCTGCTCGTGTGCTGTCCCTAATATAAACAAACATTAACAATTTTAAAATCTGTATTTCCCTGATGCTGAGTGATGCTGAGCATTGTTTCATGTGTCTGTTGGCCATCTGGATGTCCTCTTTGGAGAAGGGTCTGTTCCTGTCCCTGCCCATTCCACTGGATTATTCATTTTTCGGGTATGGAGTTTGGTGAGTTCCTCGAAGATTTTGGATACTAGCTCTTTAAATTTTTTTTTAATGTTTTATTTATTTTTGATACAGAGAGAGAGAGAGAGAGAGAGAGAGAGAG
>NC_043713.1:86436362-86443052 GCF_006229205.1 Suricata suricatta
AGAGAGAAGGAGACACAGACCCGGAAGCAGGCTCCAGGCTCTGAGCTAGCTGTCAGCACAGAGCCTGACGCAGGGCTCGAACCCACGAACCGTGAGATCTGAACTGAGCCGAAGTTGAAGGCTTAACCGATTGAGCCACCCAGGCGCCCCTGGATACTAGCTCTTTATCTGATATGTCAACAATAGCCAAATCATGGAAAGAGTCTAAATGTCCATCACCTGATGAGTGGATACAATGGAGTATTACATGGCAATGAGGAAGAATGAAATCTGGCCATTTGTAGGAAAGTGGATGGACCTTGAGGGTATCATGCTAAGCAAAATAAGTCAAGTGGAGGAGGATAGATATATGTTTGCACTCATAGGTCTAATAGGAGAAACCTAATGGAGGACCAGGGGGAGGGGAAGAGGGAAAGAGAGTTGGAGAGAGGAATACAAAACTTGAGAGACTATTGAATACTGAAAATGAACTGAAGGTTGAAGGGGAGGGGGAGGGGGGAAAAGAGGTGGTGGTGATGGAGGAGGGCACTTGTGGGGAAGAGCACTGGGTGTTATATGGAAACCAATTTGACAATAAACTACTAAAAATAAACATTAAAATTTTAAAAATTAAAAAAAAAATTTCTAAAATTAAAAAAAATGAGACCCCTCTATCCACTGCCTACAAGAGACTCACATCATATGAAGACAGGGACTGAACACGGAGGGTGGGAAAAAGATTTTGCACGAATGGAAACAAAAAGCCAGGGAGCAATTCAACATCCCACAAAATAGACTTTTGAAACAGACTGCAGAAGGTGGCCTGGAAGACAGCGGAGGACGACCCTAAGGTCACCTTGTCCACAGATACTAGAGAACACTCACACGTGTGTAGCTGATGGAGAAAACGATCCAAGAATTGCTGGGCAAACTCCACAACTAAAGGTAAAGAGGCCGCATTGAAGGAGGTAGGAGAGGGGAGAAGGCAGTTTGGGAGTGAAATGCACCGCGGTCATCCACTGTAGGGAAGGGCCAGTGGCACCGAGAAGGGTAGAAACCAGACCATCACACTGAGGAGCCCACACGGGAAGACAAATCACCTTCACATATGGCTTTGAAAGCGAGAGAGGCCAAATTTCCCAAGTTCTTCCAACCAGTGGGACTGGAAGCCTGTTCTTTTAAAAACCAAGAAGCGCGGCTCTGGGAGAGCTGAGGGCGTTAGGGAGCCGAGTCCCCACCTTCGAAAGACAAGACGACAGACAGCCCACGAAGATACAGTGTGGACGCAGCAGTGTGAGAACTACTGGGGGCAGACGGGGAGGTAGAGTGATGTCCGCATCTCAGAGTGTGGCCTGGGGGGAACGGGGTCATGGAGAAACCCCGCCAGGAACAAGGGAGCCAGCAGGCACCCTCCCCCAGCATAAACACGACCACATACAGGGACCCGCACAGCGCCCACTAGATACCTGAGTTGCTTTCACCAAGTCCTGCCCCCCATACTCAGGACCCCCCCCTTCCAGTCACACTGGCCTCAGTCCCAGCACCATAGGTCCGGTCCCCTTTCCCAGAAGCACAGTGCAACCCCTCCATCACCTCGCCTCCAACCCGCGCGTTTGGCGGGACCTCAGCTGAGGTGGCCAGGGCAGGTGTCATTTCACAAGCAGGCCAGCGCACAGCTTGTTGAAACAGCCCCGCCAGGCGGGGCACCGCTGTTCACAACAGGCAACAAGAGCCGCTGCAGACCCCCGGACGGGAGGAAACAAGCAGCCAGGACTCAGCAACACGGCGCATGCGCGCGCGCACACACACCCCTGAAGCTCCAGGTGCTAGTGAACAGGGGACCCTGCAGGGCACTCCAGGACCTCTTCTCCATAAGGCCATTACGTTCAGTCACAGAACACAGAGCTGACTTTCCTCCCACAGGGAAACAGAATTAGACAAAATAAGGAGACAGAGGAATATCTTCCAAATGAAAGAACAGAACCAAACCCCAGCAAAAGACCTAAGTGAGGAGACAGACCTGAGACAATTTAAGTAATGATTATGAACATTCACGAGACTTGAGGAAAGACTGGAGGACATCAATGAGACCCTTAAAGGGATTGAAAAAAAAAAAACCCAGAGATGATGAACCCAATATGTAAAAATCCACTTGATGGAATAAAGTGTATAATTAAAAAAAAATTTAAAAAAAAGTGTAGAGGAAGTAGAGGAAGGAATTAATGGCCTGAGGACAAAGTTATGGAAATTAAGCTGACCAAATGAGAGGAAAAAATCTGCAAATTGAGAATAATCTTCAGGATGTCAGTGACTCCATTAAGCATTGTAGCATTCACATATAGGGCTCCCAGAAGAGAAGGGGGGGGTAGAAAATTTAAGAAATAATAGCTGAAAACAGCCCTAATCTGGGCAAGGAAATCTATCCAGAATCAGGAGGCATAGAGATTCCCTCCCAAAAATCAACCCAAGGAGTTCAACATTAAGACACACAGTAATTAACATAGCAAAAAGTAGTGATAAAAAAAAATTAAAGCACTAAGGAAAAATAAAAGACATTTACATACAGGGGAAAGCGCGCAAGGCAATCAGAGTTTTCAGCAAAAACTTGACAGACCCTCAGGGAGTGGCAGGATGTATTCAAAGTCCTGAAAAGGAAAAATCTACGGCCAAGAATGCCCTATCCAGCAAGCCTATCATTCAGGACAGCAGAGAGTTCCCCGAGCAAAAACTAAAGGAGTTGTGACCACTAATCCATTCCATTCCTACAAGAATATTAAAGGGGCCTCTGAGTGGAAAGACCATAAAGAATATAAAATAGGAGAAACACAACAGCAATAAAAATATTTCTATAAAAATCAGTCAAGGGATTCATAAAACAGGATGCCATATACGTATATATAACATGTGGGGGTCTGAAGGGTAAAGGATGGGTTCAAGCTTAAGTAACTGAATTAATATAGACCGCTAATTGTAGAAGGTGTTTTATACTAACTGAATGAGAACCATGAATCAAAACCCACTGATATGCAAAAGAAAAATTAAGAGAAAGAAAGGAAGCAAAGTATATGACTAAGTAAATCCAACAATGAAAAAAGGATCAGAGAAAACTATAAAAACTGCAAAACAAGTACCAAAATGACAAATACATATCAATTACTTTGAATGTAAATGAACTGAATGCTCCAATCAGAAGACACTGGGTGACAAGACCCATCTATATGCTGCCTACAAGGAACTCATTTCAGACCTGAAGATGCCTGCAGATTGAAAAGTGAGGGGATAGAAAAAATTTACCATGCAAATAGGTGTCAAAAGAAAGCAATACTTATATTGGACTAAATAGATTTTAAGACAAAGACTACCATTAGAGAAAGAAGAACATTATATAATAAAGGTAACAAAATGACAAGCCAACAAGATATAAATATTGTTAATATTTACGCACTCAGCATGGATGCATCTAAATACATAAAACAGTTAATAACCAACAAAGAAAATTCAAGGAATCCAGTATTAGTAGGGGACTTTCATGCCCCACTTATGTCAGTGTACCGATCATCCATATAGGAAGTCGGCAAGAAAACAGTGGCTTTGGATGGCACTGAACCAGATGGATTTAACAGATATGCTCAGGACATTACATTCTGAGAGCACAGGATACACATTCTTTTCAAGGGCACAAGGAGCATGCTCCAGAATAGATCACCTGTTAGGTCATAAAACAAGTCTCAGCAGATTCAAAAAGGTCCGAGTCAGCCCATGCGTCTTTACTGAGCACAAAGCCACGAAGCTAGAGGCTGACCCCCGGAAGCACTGGTACAAGGAGGTTAAACAACATGCTACATAAAAAAGTGAGTGAGCCAACGATGAAATCAGAAAAACCAAATCATACAAATGGAAATGAAAACACCACGGTCTGATATGCTTCGGGACACAGCACAAGCAGTTCTAAAAGGGACGTTTATAGCAGTACAGACCTACCTCAAGAAGAAAGGTCTCAGTCTAACCTTATACTTGAAGAACTGGAAAAAGAACAAAGCCCAAACCCAGCAGAGAACAGATCAGTGGAACCAGGAGCTGGTTCTTGGAAAAGTTCAGCAAAATTGATAAACCGCTTAAGAGAGAACACACCAAATTTGGAAAAATCACTAAAGAAAGAGGAGAGATAACACAACAGAAATACAAATTGTAACAGAATATTACAAATAATTAGAAAAACTAGATAAATTTCAAGAACCATAACCTACCAAAACTGAAGCAGAAGAAATAGAAAATTTGAACAGACTGATGAAATTGAATCAGTAACTCATAAGCTTCTAACAAAAGTCCTGGACCAGATCTCTTCACAGAATCCTACCAAAGAGCTAATACCTATTCTTCTCAAACTGCTCCAAAAATTAGAAGAGGAATAAACATGACCAAATTCATTCTATGAGATCCTATCACCCTGATACCAAAACCAGAGCAGAACATCACAACTAAAGAACTATAGGCCGATATCGCTGATGAACATAGTTTCAAAAAATCCTCAACAAAATACTAGCAAAATGAATCTGACAATACATTAAAAAAATCATACACGGTGGTCAAGTGGGATTTATTCTTGGGACGCAAGTGTGGTGGAATATCTGCAGAAACATGACACATCACATCAACACGAGACGGAAAACGTAATCATTCCAACAGATGCAGCAAAAGCATTTGACAAAGTACAACATCCATTCTGATAAAAACCCTCAACAAAGTAGGTTCTGAGGAAATATACCTCAATAAAGGCCTTCTATGAAAAACCCACTATTAATATCCTACTCAAAGGAGAAAGATGGAGAACTTCTCCTCTAAGGTCAGTACCAAGATACTAATGTCCAATCTCACCCCTTTTATTCAATGCAATCCTGGAGGTCCTAGCCACAGAAGTTAGACAACTAAAAGTTATCCGATTTGGTGAAGAGGTAAAAATTCCACTATTTGCAGAGGACATGATCCTATACAGAGAAAACCCTAATGATCACTAAGAAGCTACTAGAACTGATAAATTCAGTAAGTCACAGGATACAAAATCAATGGACACAAATCAGTTGCATTTCCGTATGCTAAGAATGAAGCAGAGTATGAAATTAAGCAAATAGTCCCATTTACAATTGCACCAGAAACAATAAAATATCTAGGAATAAACTTAAGTAGTGAAAGACCTGTATTTCAAAAACTATGAATGCAGAAGATTGAGGAAGACACAAAGAAATGGAAAGACATTCCATGCTCATGGATTGGCAGAATATTGTTAAGATTCATCAATCGATGCTTTTAATGGAATCCCTATCAAAATACCAACAGCATTTTTCACAGACCTAAAACAATCCCAAAATTGTTATGGAACCACAAAAGACCTCAAATAGCCAAAGCAACCCTGAAAAAACAACACACTTGAGGGATCACAAGTCCAGATTTAAAGTTATATTACAAAGTGGTGGTCATTCAAACCGTAGGATTCTGGCACAAAAGCAGACACAGGGGTCAGTGGAAGGGAAGTCCAGAAATAAACCCATAATCAAATGCTCAATTGATCTTTGACAAAGGATGATAAAACATACAATTAGGAAAGACTCTCTCTTCAACAAACGGTATTGGGAAATCGTCAGTTACATACAAAAGAAGGAATCTGGGCCGCCTTCTTATACCATACATAATAGGCTCAAAATAGATTAAAGACCTAAAAGTGAGACCTGAAACCATAAGAATCCTTACGTAGAGCCCAGGCAGTAATCTGACACTGGCTGTAGCAAAAAGTTTTCTATATATGGCCCCTGAGGCGCGGGAAACAAAAGCAAACATGAACTATCTAGACCACATCCAAATGAAAAGCTCCTGTAAAGAAAACAAGGAACAAAACTAGAAGGCAACCTGTTGAATGGAAGAAGATATTTGCAGTATCCAAAACATACGAAGAGCTGGTAGAACTCAGCACCCCAAAACCCAAATCCAGTTTAAAAATGGGCAGAAGACACGAACAGGCATTTTTCAAAGATGCACACGGGGCCAGCAGAGAAGCCGCTTATCACCACTAATCACGAGGGAAACGCAAATCAAAACCACCATGAGAGATCACCTCTCACCTATCAGAATGGCTAAAATCAACACCACCACCACCAGGTGTTGGCAAGGATGCGGAGAAAGGAACCCTCATGCACTGTTGGAAACACAAGCTGTTGCAGTTTCTCAAGACAGATAAAAATGGAAAACAGGTTTCTGGAAAAAGTTAAAAATGGAAGGACTCTACGATCCAGAACCCACACCGAGGATTTACCCAAAAAAGACAAAGACGCTCATATAAGGAAAACGCGCACCCCTATGTTAATTACAGCTTTATTTACAATAGCCAAATCACGGAGGCAACCCAAGCTTCCACGGATGAAAATACGATGTGCGTCCACGTTACAACGGAATGTTACTCAGCCACAAGACTGAAATCTTGTCAGTTACAACACAGAGCTAGAGAGCATGAGGTTAAGTAAAGTAAGTCCTTCAGAAAGACACACCAGATGATTTCACTCCTAGGTGGAATTTAAGAAACAAAGCAAATGCGCAAAGGAAGAACAGAAATAAACCGAGAAACTGACTCGAAACTATAGGGGCCAGCACGCTTCCTCTGCGCCACTCTGTTTAGCTGACTCGAAACTATAAAGAACACTGGTTACAAGGAGGAGATGAGTC
>NC_043713.1:86443152-86444410 GCF_006229205.1 Suricata suricatta
CGAGCCCAGGAAACCTTCAGCACACGTTCCCTCCTGCGTCACTGCTGTGGATGGAGCCACGTGGTCCCCTCGCTGCAAGGGGGGGATGGGTGCCCGGGAAGGGGACTGGTGTTGCCGTGGGTGGTGGACAGCTGCGATGCATCTCCGGAGGCCTGGCACGTCTGAATCAGAACTGGGTCCTGTGAGGTGGGCAGGAGGGAGCATGGCTACTGAAGGGACCCATTTCTGCCACAGCAAAGGATCTGGGTAAGAAATAAAGCCGAGGGATGTTTGTTATAAAACCTTCCCTTCCATTTCTTATAAATATGCGTGAATATGCAAGCATCTGGATAATGTGCGATGAACAGGCACCTCGCCATAACCTAGATTCCACGCTTGTTAATATTTTATGTGCCCTGCTCAGCAGTCACTGGGCGTCTCCAGCTCCGTGCGGTCGCCTCACCGCTAATCACTCAGAGCCTGAGGTCACTCAGCTCAGCAACAGAACGCTTTGGTGCCGCCTGACCAAAACCTCCGGTGTGATGTGGGGTTCTGACTCAATTTACCCTTTTAGCTACTCTTAGCCAGGATCCAGTGGAGAGACCCTTGTTTTTCTGCCATGCTCTGGGGTCTCTGTCTGCCCCTCTCCGCACTGCTGGTTCGGGCTCCTTTCACACCAGGACCCAGTTCATCTTTCGATGCTTCTGCCCAAATTCTTGTCCAGAAGCCTCTGCGCCCCCTGCTGTCAGGATGCAGTCTCCCCACTGGCTCTCAGGAGTTTGGTTTAGCCTGGTGGGGGTTGCTCTGGGCTTGTCATTCAGACACCTGCTCCTGGACGTCTGGACGCAGGCCCCTGTTACTCTGTGCCTTCCCGGGGCCGTGGTGGTCCTCCAGTGTAGACGGTTTATCTCCTCCTGACTCCCCCAACTCCTCCAGCTCCGTCTTGTCCATCACAGGGGCTGGTCTTCCCGCTAGAGCCGACCCTGCAGGCAGCCCGGCTCAGTGCCGCGCAGTCAGATGCTGGAGGCTTTACTGGGAGTCTTCGGGTGTGGGTCATGGACCTGAGGACGTGTTCCCAGATCAGGAGTGAGGGGGCGTTAGGGGCGGGGCATTTTCTAGCTCTGTCACCCTGCACAGGGGAGTGTGACCCTGGGAGCTTGGAGGCCTGTACTTTGCTAATATTTTGTTGAGGATGCTTGTATCTGTATTTGTCAGGAGTTTTAACACTGGTTTTTTAAATTTTTTTCATCATCATGCTAAGTATACTCCCTAATTCCCC
>NC_043713.1:86444510-86446219 GCF_006229205.1 Suricata suricatta
ACTGCTGGCTCGGCTTGCCCTTCCTGGGGGAAGACGCTCTGGAGTGAAGGGAGCTCGGTGTGAAGCCCTGTGCGTCACACTCTGCGGTAATCAGCAGTTCCATTCCCCTTCCCTTCTCACTCTCCGGAATAAAGAATACTTCTTCCACCCCCTGTGCAGGTGGATGTGCAGGCAAGATCATGAGGCCCTTGGGTTTAGTCCAGAGATGTGAACCATTTACAGGTCTTGTCCTGAGAACTGGGTCACTGTCATCTATGCAAGTGAGGACCATCCACTAGGGACACGGAGCCGCCAGACAGAAGAACCAGGTCCCTGTGGGAGATCATCAGGGTACCTCTGTAGCACGTAACCACACAGGACCCCCCACATCCCCTGGTTGGCAGGAGAGATAAATTTTACTGTCCTGCCTCCTTCCCATCACATGTTCGGTCTCATGGACATGGTCGTGGAGCCTGAGCCCTGAATGTTGGTGTGAGCCACCGACCGAGGCCTTGCAGGGATGTGGCCATTCAGTCCTGACTCTGGCTGATAAGAATGAAACCATTTGTGTGAAATGTTCAGTCACACAGCTGGACACTAACTGGTCTTGAACTCACATTTTCCAAACACAATTATCATGCCCCTTGCTGACCTCACGGGAACAACTCTTCGTGTACTGATAGAAATTTCATAGCACATTTGAGAGGTGACAGGGGTGTAGAGATTAAATAGAACCCCCTTGACTAATGTGACTACACGGACTCCCACAGAGGGAAGAAACTGAACCAGGAGCCTCACCAACCTCTTGGGAGAACACCCAACAGATAATACAGGATGTGCGAATGTGACTTTCCACCCAAGACTCAAGAAGCTCTGTCCACACAGAGCACTGGGCTCACTAGACCTGGGTGCTGAGCAATCGTGTCTCTGTAGGACTGAAACCCACATCTGTCTGCACTGCTGTCCTCCCCTGTTCAGGGAAACGTCATTATTCAGAGCAAACCTGAACACACTGGGCAGGACTCCAATTCTGTATTTTTTATTATGCTCCACTGTGACACCAAGCCTCACTCACCCCTAACATTTTAAGTAAAATATTTCTAATTTGGAGCATTTTGCAAAAACTTCAGTCTTTGGTTATAAACCCTTCAGAATGTCTCAAGACTGGATTTGGGCGTCTCTGTTTTATGGCAATTCTCCTTGAGGCACAGACCCACTACTTTTGAAAAGGAGGGTTCTGAGTCTATTGCACTTGAAAACTTCCTTTGTTTTTAACTTCTGGGAAGCTGATTCTGTGTGTACAAAGTTTTCTGTAGTGTGCACGCTAACGGATGGTAGAGAACACATGCAAATACCATCACACAACAATTCGTTAGCATTTGCTAGCCTAACCCATGACACTGAGTTGACTTAGCTCAAGTAAGGACTTGAATCAGTTTCCATCGTCCTGTCTCAGGGCAGCACTGAAATTGAAACCATGAAATGGGGAAACCAGTATTCTCCTTACTGTCCTTTCAACTGGGAGTGGAGACATTGAAGACCTTGAGCTCCTGATCAGAGTTCTTCCAAAACACGCAGTGGAGGGGAGGGATCCTCACTGTTGAAAGGACACCGTTGGCAGCAGCGTGAGTCCTACTGCAGCCGGTGGATTCCTGCTCATCCCGCCTTCAGAACTGGGGCTGCTCAGACGTACGTCCCTCCCCCTTGAGAAAATAATGAATCCAGTTTTT
>NC_043713.1:86446319-86448001 GCF_006229205.1 Suricata suricatta
AGGCGAGCAAACCATGGTGATTCTGATTTGTGGCTTTAGCTGTGGTGGGCACCGCATTAAAGAAGTGACAAACCTAATTCATTTTCCTGCAGCCTCAGGAAGACAGGCAGATTATGATTTAGGGAGTCTTTAGCTCAAGTGACAGGTCAACTAGCGGTGTTTCCCTGAGACCGTATTTACAAAGTGGAGGTGGAGGCAGGGTGGTTCTGGCCACTCAGTGACAGGGCCCTGGGTGAGCATCTCTGAGTCCTCTAGGGCCTTCCTCATGGTCACAAGGTGGCTGCAATTGCTCATGAATCACAGTCTCACATAACCCGGTCCAAACAGAAGAGAGCTGTCTTTTCACCTTTGCCCCTTTCGCGGGGGGTGAAATACGAGCCCAGGAAACCTTCAGCACACGTTCCCTCCTGCGTCACTGCTGTGGATGGAGCCAGGCGGTCCCCTCACTGCAAGGGGGGGATGGGTGCCCGGGAAGGGGACTGGTGTTGCCGTGGGTGGTGGACAGCTGCGATGCATCTCTGGAGGCCTGACACGTCTGAATCAGAACTGGGTCCTGTGAGGTGGGCAGGAGGGAGCATGGCTACTGAAGGGACCCGTTTCTGCCACAGCAAAGGTTCTGGGTAAGAAATAAAGCCGAGGGATGTTTGTTATAAAACCTTCCCTTCCCTTTTTTGTTATAAATATGGGTAAATATGCAAGCATCTGGATAATGTGCGATGAACACGCACCTCGCCATAACCTAGATTCCGTGCTTGTTAATATTTTATGTGCCCTGCTCAGCAGTCACTGGGCGTCTCCAGCTCCGTGCGGTCGCCTCACCGCTAATCACTCAGAGCCTGAGGTCACTCAGCTCAGCAACAGACGCCTTTGTGCCGCCTGACCAAAACCTCCGGTGTGATGTGGGGTTCTGACTCGATTGACCCTTTTAGCTGTTCTTAGCCAGGATCCAGTGGAGAGACCCTTGTTTTTCTGCCATGCTCTGGGGTCTCTGCCCCCTTCCGCACTGCTGGTTCGGGCTCCTTTCACACCAGGGCCCAGTTCATCTTTCCATGCATCTCCCCAAATTCTTGTCCAGAAGCCTCTGTGCCCCCCGCTGTCAGGATGCAGTCTCCCCACTGGCTCTCAGGAGTTTGGTTTAGCCTGGTGGGGGTTGCTCTGGGCTTGTCATTCAGACACCTGCTCCTGGACGTCTGGAGGCAGGCCCCTGTTACTCTGTGCCTTCCCGGGGCCGTGGTGGTCCTCCAGTGTAGACGGTTTATCTCCTCCTGACTCCTCCAGCTCCGTCTTGTCCATCACAGGGGCTGGTCTTCCCACTAGAGCCGACCCTGTAGGTTGCCCGGCTCAGCGCCGCGCAGTCAGATGCTGGAGGCTTTACTGGGAGTCTTCGGGTGTGGGTCATGGACCTGAGGACGTGTTCCCAGATCAGGAGTGAGGGGGCGTTAGGGGCGGGGCATTTTCTAGCTCTGTCACCCTGCACAGGGGGGTGTGACCCTGGGAGCTTGGAGGCCTGTACTTTGCTAATATTTTGTTGAGGATGCTTGTATCTGTATTTGTCAGGAGTTTTAACACTGGTTTTTTAAATTTTTTTCATCATCATGCTAAGTATACTCCCTAATTCCCCTCCCCCATCTTCCTGCCCCCGCCCCCCTCCCCCCGACTCATCTCCTCCTTGTAACCAGTGT
>NC_043713.1:86448101-86449105 GCF_006229205.1 Suricata suricatta
GATTTCCCCAAGCCTTCTGAGGTCACTAACAGCTTTGGGACAACTTACACTCTCCCTGCATGAATCACCATTTCCTTCTGAGACCCTGACCAGGAAAAGTGGGTTTTGTTCCGTTTTCTTCAATCTTCTCCAGGAATATTTGCTACTTTAGGACGCTGATCTTTGATCTGAACCTGGAGGCCAGGGTCTTCTCATGAATGGGGGCCCTTTCTCAACTTGCATTTCCCCTCAGGGTCTCAGGAGGGGCTGGCCCAATCGGGTAGAACACCATTCCCCTGACAGAGGTCTCTGGTGTTGGCAAGACCAAGGATCATGACAAAATGGGTACCCACAGACCCACACACATTTTTAAAATAAATCACCTTTGGAGCAGTGAAAACTGACCACACTGACAAGGGAATTATTGGAATGGGGACAAAATTCCCATAAGCCTCACTGTTAGACACCTCTGTGCCGCTGGACTGTCCCCATTAACAAAAATTCCTTCTGGAAAATCTGTGGAAAAAGCCCCCTAATGTGTTGCATTTAGGAACCTGTGGCGTCTGCTGCTCTGGAAGCTGCCGGAACAGAGGGTTGGGAAGAAGCCGCGAATTCTCATCACTGCCCCCTCTGCCCCCAGGAACACATCTCCACTGGTGCCATCAACGTGGGTCTCTCAGAGCAAAGGCAGGTCCAAGGAGCAGCAGGAGAGCCAAGCTGTGCCAACAGTCTGCGTCCACGTGGGCTGCCATTGCTCGGGACCCATCACTCAGGGGCCACGTTCTGCCCCTTTGCTGGTTTCCACAGGTTAGTCTGACACCACGGTAAGTCTTTGACAGACTTCATCACGAATTTGGTGCATTATAGAGCAACGTCCCGTCACTGTGTACAAATGTGTCACCATGCCTTTGCTTCTTCCACACCCGCCTCCCTCAGATCCCTCGGCACCTCCCTTCACTTCACACCGAGAGAGCAGAGCACGACGGCCACGGGTGCTGGTCACCAGGTGTACTTCCAGCTCCCCT
>NC_043713.1:86449205-86450709 GCF_006229205.1 Suricata suricatta
GCACCACCTGTTGAAGAGGCTTTTTTCCATTGGACACTCTTTCCTGCTTTGTCAAAGATTAATTGGCCATATACTTGTGGGTCCAGTTCTGGGTTCTCTATTCCATTGGTCCATGTGTCTGTTTTTGTGCCAGTACCATACTGTCTTGATGATGACAGCTTTGTAGTAGAGGCTAAAGTCTGGGATTGTGATGCCTCCCGTTTTTGTTTTCTTCTTCAATATTGCTTTGGCTATTCGGGGTCTTTTGTGGTTCCATATGAATTTTAAGATAGTTCGTTCTAGCTTTGAGAAGAAGGCTGGTGCAACTTTGGGGATGGCATTGAATGTGTCAATTGCTTTGGGTAATAATGACGTTTTAACAATGTTTATTCTTCTGATCCATGAGCACGGAATGTCTTTCCATTTCTTTGTGTTTTCTTCAATTTCCTTCATACGTCTTCTATAGTTTTCAGCATACAGGTCTTTTACATCTTTGGTTAGGTTTATTCCTAGGTATTTTATGTTTTTTTGTGCAATTGTGAATGGGTTCTGTTTCTTGCTTTCTCTTTCTGTTGCTTCATTTTTGGTGTATAAGAATGCAGCTGATTCCTGCACATTGACTTTGTATCCTGCAACATTACTGAATTCATTGATCAATTCTAGAAGGCTTCTGGTGGAGTCTGCCGGGTTTTCCATGTAGAGTATCATGTCGTCTGCGAAAAGGGAAAGTTTGACTTTTTTGCCGATTCTGATGCCTTTTATTTCCTTTTGTTGTCTGATTGCTGATGCTAGGATTTCCAGCCCTATGTTAAACAACAATGGTGAGAGTGGACATCCCTGTCATGTCCCTGATTTCAGGGGGAAAACTCAGTTTTTCCTCATTGAGGATAACATTAGCTGTGGGCTTTTCGTAAATGGCTTTTATGATGTTTAAGTTCCTTCTATCCCAACTTTCTCGAGAGTTTTTATTAAGAAGAGATGTTCTATTTTGTCAAATGCGTTTTCAGCATCTATTGACAGGATCATATGTTTTTGTTTTTGTTTTTTGTGGAAGGGGGAAAGAGCGGGGAAGAGTGTGGGACACAGATCAAGGGAGACTACTGAATATTGAAAACTAAGCATGGACTGAAAGGGGAGGGAGAAGGGGGAGGGGGTAATGGTCATGGAGGGGGGCACTTGGGAGTAGCACTGGGTGTTATATGAAAACCAATTTGACAATAAACTATTATAAAAAATAAAAAAATAAAATAAAATTGATAGTTAAAAAATAAAAATAAATTCTCCATCAGGCATTTTCTTGTATCTGTCTTGCTTTAGCTACCTGGCTGTAGCCTTCTCTTGTTGCTCCATTTGGGATAAACTCCTCCGTCTTCTCATTTTGTCTATGTCTCTGTTAGAAAAGCCAGTGGTTTCCTGATCCTGAAAGTAACGGCCTTTTATAGACGAGTTCATGTGGTGCCCAGGGCCTCACTTCAGGGAGCGTGCCTGGTGTGTGCTACGTGCTCTCGGCTCTGGTGCTCCGGCC
>NC_043713.1:86450809-86458908 GCF_006229205.1 Suricata suricatta
AAATGAACTACTGGGACCTCATCAAGATAAAAAGCTTCTGCAAGGCAAAGGAAACAATAAAAAAAAAAAACCTAATAGGCAACCAACAGAATGGGAAAAGATAGTGGCAAATGGCGTATCAGATAAAGGGCTAGTATCCAAAATCTATAAGGAGCTCACTAAACTCCATACACGAAAAATGAATGATCCAGTGAAGAAATGGGCAGAAGACCTGAATAGACACGTCTCCAAAGAGGACATCCAGCTGGCCAACAGGCACATGAAATGATGCTCAACATCACTCATCACCAGGGAAATTCAAATCAAAACCACACTGAGATACCACCTCACACCGGTCAGAGTCGCTAAAATGAACAAATCAAAAGACTACAGATGCTGGCGAGGGTGTGGAGAGATGGGCACCCTCCTGCACTGTTGGTGGGAATGTAAACTGGTGCAGCCGCTCTGGAAGAAGTGTGGAGACTCCTCAAAAAACTATCCATAGAACTCCCCTATGACCCAGCAATAGCACCGCTAGGGATTTACCCAGGGGATACAGAAGTGCTGATGCATAGGAGCACATGTACCCCAATGTTCATAGCGGCACTTTCTACAATAGCCAAATCATGGAAAGAGCCTAAATGTCCATCAACTAATGAATGGATCAAGAAGATGTGGTGTATATATACACAATGGAGTACTACATGGCAATGAGAAAGAATGACATATGGCCATTTGTAAGAAAGTGGATGGACCTTGAGGGTGTCATGCTAAGTGAAATAAGTCAGGGAGAGAAGGATAGATACCATATGTTTGCATTCATAGATCTAACAGGAGAGACCTGGCAGGGGACCATGGGGAGAGAATTTAAATCATAAACTAAGCTTGAGAAATGAATGGAAGACTTATTACAGAGATAAAAGAAGTTTAAAAGAATCAAATAAAGAGTGCAATAAATGAGATTGGAAAAATGCTTGATCAATGAGCACTAGGCAGGAAGTAACAGAGGAATGAATTAGTGAGCTAGAAAACAAAGTACTGGAAAGCAAGAAGCAAACAGAGAAAGAAGAATTGATCAACACAAGAATAGACTTTGGGAACTCAGGGACTCCACCAAACATAGTAACATTCATATTACAGGAACCCCAGAAGGAGGAGAGAGAGAAATGGGGGCAGAAGGCTCATCTGATGACACAATAGCTGGAACTTTCCTGATCTGGGGAAGGAACCAGACACCCAGATCCAGGAGGCAGAGAACTACCATCAAAATCAACAAAAACAGGCCAAACACCAAGACATCTAATTAAATTTGCAACGTATAGTGATAAAACAAACCTAAACCAGCAAGATAGAAGTCGCCACTTTCTTATAAGGGAAAACTGACAAGACTACCTGAAGATTTGTCACCAGAAACTTGGAGAACAGAAGGGAATGGAATGATATGTTCAGAGTGCTGACTGGAATAAATCTGCACCAAGAATGCTCTGTCCAGTAAGGCTGGATTTTCAGTCATTGAGAAGAGAAGGAGATAAAGTTTCTCAAAAACTAGAAGAGTTTATAACCACTAAACCAACCCTGCAAGAAATATTGAAGAGGACTTTTTGAGGAGAATGGACATAGCAAAAGTGACAGTATAAAAGCAAGAGACACAAAAACAGTAAGAAAAAAAAGTATTGCTGAACAATAAGTAATTCAAAAAACAGGATATCAAATAAGATATGTCCAAAACATGTGGGGAAAAGAATGGGTTCAATCTTGAATGACTATTAACTTAATATAGACTGCTATTTATAGAAGAGGCAGTATACAAACCTAATGGCAACCATAGATCAAAAACTACTAACATGCAAAGAATAAAAAAATCCAAATATACTACTAAAGAATATCAGCAAATCATGAAAGAGAAAATCTACTGAAACAATCACAAAAACAAAATGGCAATAAATACATAGCATTAATTACCTTGAATGTAAATGGACTAAACGCTTTAATCAAAAGACATAGGATGTCAGAATGAGGTTACAAAAAGACGACTCATCTATGTGCTGCCCACAAGGGACTCATTATAGACCTAAAGCCACCTGTACACTGGAACCGAAGGGATGGAGAAATATTTATTATGCAAGTGGCTGTCAAAAGAAAGCCAGCATAGCAATAATTATATCAGAAAATAGACTTTAAAACAAAGCCCATAACAAAAAGGGCACATATTGAAGGGGACAATCCAACAAGATAGACAATGGTAAATGTCGAAGCCCCCAACATGAGAGCATGACAATATATAAAACAATTGATAACAAAGGAAATAATTGATAATACACTAATATTAATGGACTTTAACACTCACATCACTGGACAGATCATCTTAACAGAAAAACACTGGTTTTTAGTGACATATTCAGAATATCTCAACCTAAAGCAGAAACACACACATTCTTTTCAACTATACAGGGGACACTGTCCAGAATAGATCACATGTTAGGCCACAAAACAGGCCTCAACAAACACAGAAGACTGAAGTCCTACCAGACACCTTTTCTGACCAGAAGGCTATGAAACCAGAAGTCAACTACCAGAAAAATATCTGAAAAGATCACAAACACATAGGAGTTAAACAACATGCTACTGAACAATGAAGGAATCAGTCTGGAAATTCAAGAGCTTTTTGAAAAACATGAAAAAATGAAAATTAAAACACACAGTCAGATCTTTGGATGCAGCACAAGTGGTCCTAAGAAAGAAGAACATAGCAACCGGCCTACCTCAAGAAAAAATCTAAAAAACAAACAAAACCCCCCAAAAACACAAAACCCTAATCGTACACCTAGAAGAGCTAGAAAACAAAGCTGGAAGGCAGCAAAAAGAAATAAGATTAGAACAGAAATAAATGATATGGAAACAAAAAATAGAACAGATTAATAAAACCAGGAGCTAGTTCTTTAAAAAAAAAAAGTGATAAACATCTAGCTAGACTCAAAGATTTTTTTTAAAAAGGACTAAAATGAGAAATGATAGAGAATCAAACCACAGAATAGAATGATAAATTATATGCCAACAAATTGGACAGCCTAGAAGAAATGTATAAATTCCTTTAAACATATAACCTACCAAACATGGGAAGAAATGGAAAATTTGAACAGTACACTTACCAGGAAGGAAATTGAACTAGCAATTAAAAAAAAAAAATCCTCCCACACAAAAGTCAAGGACCAGATAGCTTCACAGAGGAATTTGATCAAATACTAAAGAGTTAATACATATTCTTCTCAAACTACTTCAAAAAAATAGAAAAGGATGAAAAACTTCCAAATTCATTTTATGAGCCAGCACTATCCAGATACTGAAACCATATAGAGACACCACTAATAATGAGAGATACAGGCCAGAATCCCTGATGAACTAAACACAAAAATTCTCAATAAAATACTAGCAAACTGAATTCAACAATACATTTTTTAAAAAAGCATTCAGTGCGATCAAGTGGGACATATTCCCAGGATGCATGGGCGATTGGATATTTGCAAAACAGGATAGATCATATCGATAAGAGAAAGGAAAAAAAAAACAGACGATTATTTCAGTGGATGCAGAAAAAAAAGCATTTAACAAAGTACAACATCCATTCACGATAAAACACTCAACAAAGTAGGTTCATAGGGAACATACCTCAACATAATAAAGGCCTTCTAAAAAACCCACAACTAATCTCTTAAATGGGGAAAACAGACCTTTTCCTTTGCATTCAGGAGCACAAGAAGGAGGTCCACTCTCACCTCTTTTATTCGATGTAGGAGTGGACGTCCTAGCCACGGCAATCAGGCAACACAACGATAGACATCATTCGAGGCAGCAAGGAAGAAGTGAAACTTGCACTATTTGCAGACATGATATTCTACATAGAAAACTCTAAGCGCTCCACCAAAAGGCTGCCAGAACTGATCAATTTTGTGAAGTCAGAGGATACAAAAGCAATGTACAGAAAACTTGCATTTCTAGAAACCAAAACAAAAGCAGCTGAAAGAGAAATTAAGGAATCAATCCCACTTAAAACTGATCTTCAAACAGGAAAATATCTAGAGATAAAATCAACCTAAGAGGTGAAATCCCTGTACTCTGAAAACTATACAACACTGATGAAAGAAATTGAAGAGGACACAAAGTCGTGGTAAGACATTCCATACTCATAGATTGGGAAAATATCATTAAAATGTCCATACTCCCCAAAGCAATTTACAGACCCAAGGTAGTTTCTCTCAAAATACCAGCAGCATTTTCTCACAGAGCTAGAACAATCCTAGAATTTGTATGGAACCACAAAGGACCCTTTACAGCCAAAGCGATCTCAATAAAGACAAAAGTTCGGAGGTATCACAATTTTGGACTTCAGGTTACATTACTGTGAGCTGCGGTCATCAAAACAGTATGGTGCCAGCACAGAAATAGACACACAGATCAATATAACAGAATAGAAAATGCAGAAAGAAACCCACAACTGTATAGTCCATTAACCTTCATCCAAGGATGAAAGAACATCCAATTGGAAAAAGAAAGTCTCTTTAACAAATAAATGGTGCTGGGAAAACTGGACAATATGCAAAAGAATGAACTGGACCGCTGTTGTTTATAACACACACACACACACACACGTGCCAAGATGGATTAAAGACCTAACTGTGAGACAGGAAACCACCGAAACCTAGAACGCAGGCAGAAACCTTTTCTACTTTGGACCTAGCAAGTGTTTTCTAGATAGGTATCCTGACACGACACATGATCAAAAATAAACTTTTAGGACTACATCGAAATAAAAGCTTCTGCACAGCACAGGGAAACGACAAAACTAAAAGGTGACCTAATGAATGATAGACGGTATTTGCAAAAGACCTATCTAATAAAGACTACCCAGTACATATAGAACTCACAAAACCTTGAAACAATCCAATTAAAAAATGGGAAGACACTTTTCTAATTTCTTACAGATGGCCAACTTATGAAAAGAGTCTCAACATTACTCATCATCAAGGATATGAAAACAAAACTACCATGAGATAGGACTTTAGAACTGTCAGAAGGGCTAAAATCAAAAGCACAAGAAGCAACAGGTCCTGGAGAGGATGTGGAGAAATGGGAGCCCTGCACTGCTGGTGGGAATGCAAACTGGGGCAGCTGCTCTGGAAAACAGTATGGAGGTCCCTCAGGTAAAAACAGAACTACCCTATGGTCCAAGAGGAGCACTACCGGGCGTTTACTGCAAGAGTATGAAAGTACTGATTACAGAGATACACGCACTGTTATGTTTATAGCAGCAGAGGAGGCCAAATTACGGAAGCAGCCCAAGTGTCCATCGATAGATGAATGGACAAACAAGATGTGGTGTACATAGTGTACACAACAGAGTATCACTCAGCTATAAAAGGAATGAAATCCTGCCATTTGCAATGACATGGATGGAGTTAGAGTGTATAATGACAAAATCAGAGAAAGAAATACCATAGGATTTCATTCATGTGGTATTTAACAAAACAAATGAGCTAAGGAAAACAAAACGGAGGGGCAAACCAAGAAAAACACTCTATTATACAGAACTGATGGTCACCAGCATGGCGGGGGCGGGGGGATGGGGATTAAGGTGACTACTTGTCATGACGAGCACTGGGTGATGTACAGAAATGTTGAATCCATATGTGGTACACCTGAAACTAACAGTACACCATATGTTAACTGGAACTTTTAAGAGGTTGATATAAAAATAACAGAAATAATAAAAGGACCATGGCACGGGTGAGGGCAAGTACTAGAGAAAAGTTTCAATATATCAAAATGCCACTTCACAGCTACATGTTAAACACATGTCACCTTTAGGTGACTTTTGAGGCTGTGGATTCCCAAGCATGGGACATTGGCCCTACCACTTGAGGGAGAAACACACAGGTCACCTCCCTCCCAAATAGGAACTCTGTCCTGACAGCACGGGCTAGAATCACAAACTTAACAAATGGAAAGAAATGACTTTTTACCAAAAGTTAGGACATGTTCAATATAGATTTAAACACTGGATAACCATTTACCTGTTTCTCAGATGATCAGAAAGCCGTTGTTCAAACGTTAGATTCAACCATGACTGTTACACTTAGAAGTTCCATTGAGTACAAAGACACTGCTTCCACAAGGAAGGGCTCCGTTTATGTCGTATATCCCACAAATAATCTCAGTTACGTGTACACTTTGGCTCAGAACCCGGGGAGCTGCCCCCAGTAAATTTTTCCTTGGCAGCTAGAAAGGCAGGAGAGAAGCGCTGAGTTTTAAAATTAGGCTAACTCAGCAAACCAGCCAATTCTCATACAAATACACAATGTCAAAGTCCATAGTCCTAAGGAATCAAGAACATAGACCTTGACAAAGCAAAGGCTGATGCTCTTTTCACACATGGGAATCACAGCTTTATGAAGGAGGATATTCTGCACGTCAAAGTGAGCAGCTCTAAGTGAGAGGGTGCTGTGAATTCAGAGAGACGTGCCGGAAACGACTCCCTGAGCAGGTGCCATCGACGGCAAGTGAGGAAACCCAACCACTCGGGGTAACGGGAAGCATCCATTCCTCCCCCAGATCCTTGGGATTCAGATTTCAGCTTCAGCACGTGGAGTTTGGCCCATTCTGTCAGCCAGGCTCCTTGTTTCTATTCATTCTTCTGAGACCTGGGAGCATGTAGCTTGGTCCCCAAAGCATTCCTAGGAACATCGTCCTCCGTTTCTATGGGCTGGTGTTGTCTGATGCTTTTAGCAAGAGCTCCTAAGTTACAAAATCCACCAACATGGCCAGGAGGGCTCATCACATTGGCCAGCTCCTGCACCAACCTCAAGTGGGTCCCCCTTCAAGAAAGTACTGGGTAGGGGCCCAGAAAGCACAGGATTTTGTAGGACAGCCCAACGAGATCCTGAGGCAGGTCATTCAGGGGGACCCACCCACAAGATTGGAATCCAAACTGCTCTTCTGATCTCCAGACTTGGGTTTTCCATAGGCTTCCTTATTCCAACTTCCCCTTCCCCTCCCAAAGCAACTCTTCATTTTATTGGATGAAGTTCATGTTTACTGAGCACTTTCCCTTTGCCAAGCAAGGTGTTAAGCACTTTAAGTATTGGATCTAGACACCCAAACAGTCATCTGGAGCAGGTACTATTATCTCCCTTTATAATGAAGAATAGTGAAGCTTGGAGGTCACTTGCTCAGGGTCCCAAGCAAATGAGTGGGTTTTCCACATGCAAACCCAGGCCAGTCTGAAATCAGATTTCATCAAGGCCTCCAAGTTGTCTTATTCGTGATGTTAGACTGCCTGTGCCCTTCATCATTTCCCCACCTTTGTGACTTGGAGAAAGCCAGATTTATCCAATTCATCAGGGAATCTTGTCAAGGGCCTGCCCATCTCTGGGGCTCCAAGATGCTGAAAGGACACAGGGCACTTCCACATCAAAAACCCTCAAGTACTAGATTCGACACAACTCACCACCAGTCAAAGCATCATTTGTAAGAACATACAATTGCCAGGTCCTTCCCCAACCACTGGGGACACAAATGTAGAAGTCAAAATGTCTGCCTTCATGAAGCCCAGGGAAGCCTACTAGAGAACCAGGGGGCCTGTGGAAGAGCTTCAGCTTGAGAGACCTACTGAGGCAGGAGCAGTGGACGGGACTCAAGCAACAGGGAGGGATTCATAGAGAAGTCAACCTCAAGGGTGTTGGTGAACAGGCAGACAAGCTGTCTATCCACATACCGACAACACACTGGACATGGCCAGTGTGCCCCCAGGCATCATGCCATGAACCCCCACAGCAGCCCGAGTAGGCTCTCATCATCCCCCTTTTGGCAGAGGGAGGCTTCAGCCTAGCAAAGGTTCAGTAACTCACATCACCAGCCAGCACGATGGGCAGCCTGGATTCCACCTTGGGCAGGATGAGTCCAGAGCGCTGGAGTTGAACTATCAGCATAAAGCAGGCCTGGCAGAGAGGACGGATTGCAGGGGGCATCGGGCACCTGCTAGAAGTCAGGACTGGTCGAAGTGGGTAACAGGGAGTCTGTCCTAATCCGTGACCGGAACGAAGCCACATGAAAGCAAGCATATCTTA
>NC_043713.1:86459008-86466600 GCF_006229205.1 Suricata suricatta
CTGCTACTCCTGCCACAGGGTGGGAAGAGCTTCCTGTCAGCAAGCCCAGGGTGCTCCACATCCCGATTTCCCCAAGCCTTCTGAGGTCACTAACAGCTTTGGGACAACTTACACTCTCCCTGCATGAATCACCATTTCCTTCTGAGACCCTGACCAGGAAAAGTGGGTTTTGTTCCGTTTTCTTCAATCTTCTCCAGGATATTCGCTACTTTAGGACGCTGATCTTTGATCTGAACCTGGAGGCCAGGGTCTTCTCATGAATGGGGGCCCTTTCTCAACTTGCATTTCCCCTCAGGGTCTCAGGAGGGGCTGGCCCAATGGGGTAGAACACCATTCCCCTGACAGAGGTCTCTGGTGTTGGCAAGGCCAAGGATCATGACAAAATGGGTACCCACAGACCCACACACATTTTTAAAATAAATCACCTTTGGAGCAGTGAAAACTGACCACACTGACAAGGGAATTATTGGAATGGGGACAAATTCCCATAAGCCTCACTGTTAGACACCTCTGCGCCGCTGGACTGTCCCCATTAACAAAAATTCCTTCTGGAAAATCTGTGGAAAAAGCCCCCTAATGTGTTGCATTTAGGAACCTGTGGTGTCTGCTGCTCTGGAAGCTGCCGGAACAGAGGGTTGGGAAGAAGCCGCGAATTCTCATCACTGCCCCCTCTGCCCCCAGGAACACATCTCCACTGGTGCCATCAACGTGGGTCTCTCAGAGCAAAGGCAGGTCCAAGGAGCAGCAGGAGAGCCAAGCTGTGCCAGCAGTCTGCGTCCACGTGGGCTGCCATTGCTTGGGACCCATCACTCAGGGGCCACATTCAGCCCCTTTGCTGGTTTCCACAGGTTAGTCTGACACCACGGTAAGTCTTTGACAGACTTCATCACGAATTTGGTGCATTATAGAGTAATGTCCCGTCACTGTGTACAAATGTGTCACCATGCCTTTGCTTCTTCCACACCCGCCTCCCTCAGATCCCTCGGCACCTCCCTTCACTTCACACCGAGAGAGCAGAGCACGACGGCCACGGGTGCTGGTCACCAGGTGTACTTCCAGCTCCCCTTCCCTCAGCGGCGGGGTATGTGTGCGCCACACAACCTCGGCTTGGACATCAGGATGAGAAGGGAGTTCTTCTGCAGCTGTGGGGAAGACAGGTAAGACCCTCTTGAGCACTCTCTCCCTCTCCTCTGTGGACGGCTCAGGGTGGAGAAAGGATGGACCCATGCTAGAAATAGCACATAGCTAAGATACAAGATGTAGGGAAGATGGGGGAATCCTAAGGTGACTAAAAATTTTTCTGCCCTTTTGGACAAGAGCAGCTTAAAATCAACATGGGATTATTTAAAAATGGTTATTTTCCACTGGTGACTTGCTGTGAATTTCATGCCCATCAGAGAGGAAATCTTAGGGCAGGTGTTAAGTACCCTTTCCCCCGCTCTTGTTACAGATGCTCCCACTAGTGCCTGGCTCAGGGAGGCAAAGAGGGTACAACAGGCAAAGTCAAGTGTTTGTCACCAGAGCTGGAAGAACAACAGCTTCACTCCCTCTTGGATGCAGACCATTTCCATTGTACATTTGCCTCAGCCCCCTCTCACCCCGGGGACGTCTGGAGCCTGCCGAGGTGTGCAGATGCTCCTCCCAGAGAGGGGCACCAGTGACTGTGGACAATGTGGCCTCAGCACTGTTCCCGCGGTCTCCCTCAATCCTTGTTAGCCTGCAAGGGAGACACCTCAGCCCCTCTGGTAAACATCTTAAGAATTTGCTGTTTAAGAGTCCATCTATGGGGAACGTGCCGGGACCATGACTCATGGAAGTGTTTGTAACCCTGAAAGTAAAAACGTGGCGGCAAGTGGGCGCGAGGTGGTCCAAGTGTGGCTGGGACGGAGGAAGCAGTGGGGACACCTGCACCTTCTGGAACTCAAGTCCCCGATGCAGGGACAAACAGGATTCCAGTTCCAGAGTGCAGGGGTGACAGCCGGGAGACCATCTTCTATCGACCTTTAGACGCTGGAAGAGGCGGCGACCCGTGGATGGGAAAATACTCCTCTTTCACAGCTGAATAAACGTCATCTATGGTGGGGAGGGACAGAAGTAGGCTTATAATGTGGTTATAACATCCTTCAAGGAAAACACAGTACAAAGTCTTCAAAGCCTAAGAGATGATGCAGGATGCTTCAGAAGTGTGGTTAGGAGGGCAGGTAGAATAGGGACTTGAGACTTTCTACACCAACTTCTCTGAACAATTAGTCTTTACAGACAATTATTCCAATATGAATTATTCAGGCCCATAAACCCATAAAGGAGTGTTTGGGAAACTGAATAAAAGTATTTATTCTTCACATCCTATTTCCATTGCACATGAAATACTACTACATAGCTGGAAGTCCAACAACTACCCTGGGGGAAATTCCCCACCATTGCCCTTTCCATCCTGATACCACAGAATTTAGAATCCTTATATCAGTTTTAAATGTCTATGCATTCAACATTAGAGCACCTCAATACATTAAGCAAATATTAACAAACATAAAGGGAGAAATTGACAGTAATATAGTAGGAGGGAGATTAACATCTCACATGAATGGATATATCATTTGGGCAAATCAATAAGATGGTCTTTGAACAGCACATTAGACCAAGAATCCTCAACACATAGATACAGAACATTCCACCCAAAAGCAAAAAACACTTATCAAATTTACACAGAATGTTCTCCAGGATATACCACATTGGGCCCACAAAACAACTCTCAATAATTTTAGGACAACTGAAATTCTATCAACCATCTTTTCAATCACAGTGTCAGGAAACTAGAAATTACAAGAAAATTGGAAAAAAAACACACGGGGGCTAAGCATGCTATGTAACCAATGGGTGGGAGAAGTCAAGAAATACATGAAAATTAAATACGAAAAGTACAAGACTGGAAACAAGATGGTCAAAAACCTGATCCAGTGAAAATTGTTCTAAGAGGAAGACCGATGGCGAGATAGGCCAACTCAAGAAACAAAAAATCAAGGAATTGAATGTTACACCTAAGGACCTGGGGGCGGGGAGGGGGGAGGAAGCACAAAGCTCAATGAAGGAAATAAAGATCAGAGCAGAAAGATAGGACTAAAAATGAAAAGATCAATGAAACCAAGAGCTGGATAAAACTTTAACCACCCATTAAAGAGGATCGACATAAAATCATAAAAGAACAGACATCATAAAAATATAAAGAGATTCTGACAATTTATGCAATGAATTGGACAACCTAAAAGAAATGAGGAATTCCTAGCAACAGATCTTCCAAAAACTAAATCAAGAAGAAAATCTGAACAGACCAATTACAAGTATCAAGGTTCGACCAGTATTTTAGAATTGCCAAATGAAAGCACAGGACCAGATGGATTCACAAATGAATTCTACCCAACGCGAAGAAAGAGCTCAGGCCTATTCCAAGGAATTGAAGAAAGAAGGCTGCTGAATACATTCTTGGAGGCCAGCATTTCCCTGATACCAAAACCAAAGGTCCTACGTAACTGACCCACAGGTCAACATTTCTCATGAACATAGAAGCAAAAACTCTGAAGCAAAGATGAATTAACTGCATTCAGCAACACATTAGAAGAATCATTATGACCAAGGGCGTTTTATTCCAGAGACACAAGGATGGTTCAGGATGTGCACACCAGCACAATACTAGTTACGGTGAAGGATAAAAATCATGGTCGGCATATGTAGATTAAACATTGGACAAAATTCAACATTTATTCATGATAAAAACTGTCGAGTTGGAAGTGGGGAACATCTCCACATAATGTGACAAACCCACTGCTAATATCATATATGATGATATTATATATCATTAAAAAGCTTTTCCTCCAAGATCAGAAAAGGTCAATGATGTCCACTCTTCCCAATTTCATTCAACATAGTACAGGAAGTCCCAGCCACAGCAACTGGACAAGACATAAAGAGCATCCCACTTGGTAAGAAGGTTCAACAATTACTCAGAACAGGATACTATCTAGAGAAAACCTTAAGAATTCTACCAGAAACTATTGGAAGTAATAGAGGAATTCATTAAAGTTGAAAGGTACAAAAATACATAAATCAGCTGTGTTTCTAAATGCAAATATAATAGATTAAATCCCTTTTCAATTTACCAGTGAAGTATTAGGAAATATTGATATACAGCCAGAGTCCAATAACTATCTTGAGGGAAAATTCACCACCACTGTGCTTTTCATTCTGTTACCACAAAATGTGTCATCCTTGTAAGAATTCTAAATGCCTACATACCCAGAAGCACCTCAATATACAAAGTGAATATTAACACACATGAAGGGGAAAACGGATAGTAATGCAATTGTCGGAAAGAGAACACTCCTCTTACACCAATGGAGAGATCATTTAGACAGAGAATAAGGAAACAGGGTTTTTGAACATGTTAGAACAAATGGACTTAATGGACATGTACAGAGATCCAAAACCAGAAGACACTTGATAAAGTGCATATGGAACATTCCCCAGGACACAGCACATTGGCCACAGAACCAGTCTCCATAACTTTAAGACTGAAATCCTATCAAGCATCTTTATCCACGAGGTCATGAAACTAGAAATAAGAAAACAACCATAAACACATGGAGGCTAAGCGTGCTACTCAAGAAATGGGTCAGAATTATCAAAAAGAAAATACATGGAAATGAAATGCAAAAGATGCAAAATTGAACACACAATGGACCAAAATCTGACACAGTGTAACTGTTCTAAGAGGGACATAGCGAGACAGGCCTATCTCAAGAAACAAATCTCTAAAACTCTAATGTTACACCTAAAGGGACTAGAAAAAATGAACAAAGCTGGCAGATAGAAACTAAAAATAGGAAAGATGAAACCAAGAGCTGGCTTTTTGAAAATATAAAATTGATAAATCCTTAGCCAGACCCTTTAAAACAGAGGACCCAAGTAAAATCAGAAAAGCACACCACAAAATAGAGGATTATAAGTGTTGTGGACCACTTATACAACAAATTGGACAACCAAGAAGAAATGGAGAAATTTCTAGCAATAGATCTTCCAAAATGGAATCGGGAAGAAGTAGAAAATCTTAACAAACCAATTACAAGTAGCCAAGTGGAATCAGTATTTTCAAAACTCTCAAACCAAAGTCCAAAAGCAGATGGATTCACGAATGAATTCTGCCCAACATTTAAAGAACAGTTATTACATATTTCCAGTAATTGAAGATGAAATAAGACTTCCAAATGCATTCTAGGAGGCCACCATTTCCCTGATACCAGAACCAAACATATTACAGAACAAACCCACAGGCCATGATTTCTGATGAACAGAATCCCAAAATCCCTCCAGAAAGTGTGAGCAAACTGCATTCAGCAATATAGTAAGAGGACCATTCATCAGGATCAAGTGGGTTCTGTTCCAGAGATGCAAGGAGGTTTCAGTATTTGCAAATCAAGACAACATCCATTAACAAAATAAAGGATAAAAATCATAATATATGCAGAAAATGCATTTGACAAGACTTAACATCTGTTCTGTATACAAACAAAAAACACCTCAAAATGGGTTTAGGAGGAACACACCTCAAAGTAAAGCCCATATGTAGCAAACCATAGCTATCATCATACTCAATGTGATGATTTTCCTCTGAGATTAGGAAAGGACAAAGATGTCCAGTTTTACCACTGTTATCCAACTTGGTACTGGAAGTCCTAGCCACAGCAATCAGTAAAGAAATAAAGGGCATCCATATTGGTTAAAAAAAAAAAAGTTAAACTGCTACTATGTATAGAAAACTCTAAAAACTCCATAAAAAACTATTAGAATAAATGAATTCAGTATAACTACGGGCTGCAATATATACAGAAATCAATTGTTTCTACATACTAATGATGAAATATAAATTAAATCCATTTAAAATTGACTAAAAAGCATACCTAGGAATAAGCCTAACCACCTCAGAGGTAAAGACTGGTGTCCTGAAAACTAGAAAACATTGAAGAAATCGAAAATGACACAAATGGAAAAATACCCCTTGCACATGAGCTGGATAAATATTTGTTCAAATGTCTATGATAACCAAACCATTCATTTCCAAATATCAAGGACACTAAAGTTTGTAGGAATCACCAAAGGTTCCAAGTAGCCACATTATTCTTAAGAAAAACAAAGCTGGAGTTATCAACATCCCAGATGAAGGTCTGCTATGCAAAGCCGTCATACTGAACACAGTATGGTGATGGGCGGGGGGATCAATACTTAACAGCCAGTATCGTAAGTCCAGAAAATGACCCAGAAACAAAGAATATCCAATACAAAAAAGATGGTCCCTTCAACAAATGGTGCTGGGAAAAACCGGATAGCTACACGTGAATGAAACTGGACCATTTTCTTATGCCCTACCCAAAAATAACTCAAAATGTTTTAGAGACCTTAGTCTCTAAAATGCCTAGGAAACAGGCAGTAAGTCCTTGGATCTGAGCCTAAGCAACGTTTTTCTAGACACTTCTCCTCAGACAAGAGAAAAGCACAAACTGTTGAGACCATACCAAGATAAAACGCTTTTGCATAAAGGAAATGATTGATAACTTACTGAATATGAGATATTTGCAAATGAAAAAATAAAGGGTTAACATCCAAAATCTATGTAGAACTTCTACAACTCCAAAAAAAAAAAAAAGTTAGAAAATGTATGGAGAGTCACAACAAACATTTCTTCAAAGAGGACACACAGATAGCCAGACACGTGAAAAGGAGTTCAGTATCTCTGATCTGGGAAATACATATTAAAATCATAATGAGATAACACCTTATACCAGTCACAATGGCTAAGATCAAAAAGACAAGTTTTAATAAGAATGTAAAGAAAAAAGTCCTTGTGCACTTTTGGTGAAAATGCAAATTAGTACAGACACCGTGAAAAATAGCACTGAGGTTCCTTCATTAAAAAATAGAAATACCCAGAATGCCTCAGTAGACCCAGACCTGCAATACAATGTGCAAGTGCTGATACTGAGTGATCGGGGTTGGTCTCTTGTCCACAAACCACAGAATGATGGTCTCTCTGACCTTAGTGTGATTCAGACAGTGTTACAGAGCTGAACTTGGCAAGGATAGTTCATCTCTGTTCCACACAGCTTCAGCTGGGGGGCCTGAAGCCTGGGGACTAGAGTGGTCTGAGAGCTCATTTACAGAGCAAGAGGCAGAGAAATACGAAGCTCTTCCCACCTACGTCTCTCAAGGAAGGGCAAAAGCCAAAGGACGCCAAACCACAAGAGTCGGGGGAGGGGGGTGGCGGGGGGGGGGGGACAAAGTCCACTAAGACAACAGCTTCATAGGGCTACCTCAAGAAAGAAGACAAAATACACATGGTGGAGAGTCCCAAATATCACTGTGAGCAGGGTAATAACCAAAAGTGCAACGAGAGACCAAGGGACAGCATTAAAAGAATATTTCCTGAACAGACAGGACCTGGACAGTCAATGAGCCTCCTTTTATATAGCAGAACTCACAGGTGCAGAGCACACAACAAGCTTTGAAAACTTGCGAGAGACATAAAGCTAGCCAAAATGACAAAA
>NC_043713.1:86466700-86468846 GCF_006229205.1 Suricata suricatta
ATGGCCTCCCGTGTTGGTTTTCTGCAATATTGCCTTGGCTATTTGGGGTCTTTTGTGGTTCCATACAAATTTTAGGATTGTTTGTTCCAGCATTGAGAAGAATGCTGATGCATTGATTGGGATTGCATTGAATGTGTGGATTGCTTTGGGTGGTAATTACGTTTTAACAATATTCTTTCCATCCATGAGCATGGAATGTTTTTCCATTTCTTCGTGTCTTCTTCAATTCATAAGTTTTCTATAGTTTTCATTATACACATCTTTTACATCTTTGGTTAGGTTTGTTCCTAGGTACATTATGGTTTTTTGTGCCATTGTGAATGGGATCAGTTTCTTGATTTCTCTTTCTGTTGCTTCATTATTGGTGTATAAAAATGCTACTGATTTCTGTATGTTAATTTTTGTATCCTGTGACTTTGCTGAATTCATGGATCAGTTCTAGTAGGCTTCTGGTGGGGGTCTGTTTTTCCATGTAGAGTATCCTGTCATCTGGGAAAAGTGAAAGTTTGATGACTTCTTTGCCAATCCCGATGCCTTTTATTTCCTTTTGTTGTCTGATTGCTGATGCTAGGACTTCCAGTACTAGGTTAAACAACAGTGGTGAGAGTGGACATTGCTGTCGTGGAGGAAATCTGTTTCCCCCCATTGAGGATATTAGCTGTGGGCCTTTCATAAATGGCTTTTATGATGTTTATGTAAGTTACTTCTATCCCGACTTTCTCAAGGGTTTTTAAGGATGCTGTATTTTGTCAAATGCTTTTTCTGCATCTATTGACAGGATCATATGGTTTTTATCTTATGTTAATGTGCTATATCACATTGATGGATTTCCGAATATTGAACCAGCCCTGTAACCAGATATGAATTGCACTCGATCATGGTGGATAATTATTTTTATATGTTGAATTCGATTTGCTAGTGTCTTGTTGATTTTTGCATCTGTATTCATCTTCATCAAGGATATTGGCCTGTAGTATTTTTTTTTTCCTTTTTGCTGGGTCTCTGGTTTGGGAATCAAAGGGATGCTGGCTTCATAGAATTGATCCAGAAGTTTTCCTTCCATTTCTAGTTTTTGGAAAAGCTTGAGAAGAATGGATATTAACTCTGCTTTAAATAGCTAGTAGAATTCCCCAGGGAAGCCATCTGGCCCTGGGCTCTTCTTTGTTGGGAGATTTTTGATAAATGATTCAATTTCTTCACTAGTTTCGGGTCTGTTCAGATTTACCCCCTTCCCATTTGAATTTTGGTAGTGGGTTTGTGTTGAGGAATTTGTCCATATCTTCTAGGTTGTCCAGTTTGTGGGCATATAATTTTTCACAGTATTTCTTGATAAGTGCTTGTATTTCTGAGGGATTTGGTCGTAACAGATCCATTTTCAGTAATGATTTAGTTTATTTGGATGCTTTCTCTTTTTGAGTCTGGCTAGAGTTTTATCAATTTTGTTTATTCAAAAAACCAACTTTGGTTTCATTGATCTGTTCACCTTTTCTTTTTTCTTCTTTTTTTTTTTTTGATGCACTGTTTCTGCCATGATCTATCTCTTCTCTGGGTTTGGCGTGTTCTTCTCTGCTTTTGGTTTCTTTAGGCGTGCTATTAGGTTTTGTATCTACACTTTTTCTAGTTTCTTGAAAAAAGGCCTGTATTGCAATGTACTTTCCTCTTACGAATGTGTTTCCTGCATCCCGGAGAGTTTGGATTGTTGTATTTTCATTTTCATTTGTTTCTGTATATTATTACATTTCTTTTCTAATTGCCTGATTGGCCCATTCACTCTCTAGTAGGGTGGTTTTCTAACCTCTACATTTTTTAAGGTTTCCAGACTTTTTCCTGTGATTGATTTCAAGCTTCATAACATTCTGATCTGAAAGTCTTCATGGTATGATCTCAGTTATATTCATTGAGGACTGGTTTATTATGGGATCTATTTTGGAGAATGTACCATGTGCACTTGAGAAGAAAGTGAATTCCATAGCCTCAGGATGTGGAGTTCTGAATATATCTGTCAAATCCTTCTGGTCCAATGTGGTGTTCAGGTCCATTGTTTCTTTAGTGATTTTTTTTTGTCCAGTTGATTTATCCATTGCTCTAAGTGGAGTATTAAAGTCCCTTGTAATTGGCACATTCTTATCAATAAGATTGTTTCTCT
>NC_043713.1:86468946-86477456 GCF_006229205.1 Suricata suricatta
GGAGAACAAGCTGGAATGTTCCTCATAGAGTTTCAGAAAAAGGAGGCAGTAGAGGCACGTGTTGCAAATGAAAAAGTCAGGACAAAAGCACAGCGAGAGACTGAAGTGAAATGGATAGAATACGCCTGCCAGAGAATTTTAAGTAATGATCGTCAAAATTCACATTGGACTTTAAAGGGTGTGGGACCTCAGTGAGACACTTGATTAAAAAAAAAAATCACAGATAAAAAACACAATAGAGGGCATTGAAAATATACCAAAGTGAATAAGTGGACTAGACAAAGTGGAACAGCAAATCAGATCTGGGGACAGAATAATCCCAAATGAGCAAGCTGAGGTGAGGGAAAAAATTATGCAAAAGGAGAATCGACTTCAGGAACTCAGTGACACCACATAGAATAGTATTGGCATCATAGAGCTCTCAGAAGAAAAGAGGACTGAATACGTATTTAAAGAATTAGTTGACACTTCCCAAATCTGGGGAGGGAGACAGATTAGATCCAGGAGGCACAGAAAACCCCCAAAGAGATCAACCCAAGATGTCCACACCAAAACCCCTAGTAATTAACTTGGCAAAAAGGAGAGAAATTTAAAAGCAACAAGAGGAATGAAAGCAATCACATACAAGGGAAACCCCCATGAGGCCATTAACTGACTTTTCAGCAGGAACTTTGCAGGCCTGAAGGAGTGGCAGGACATATTCAAAGAGCAGAAAGGGAAAATCTGCAGCCAAGAATGCTCTCTCCTCAGGAAGTCTATCATTCAGGATAGAAGGAAAGATAGAGTCCTTCAGACAAACAAGTTAAATAAGTTCCTGGGCACTAATCCAGCCCTACAAGAAATGGTAAAAGGGACTCTAAGTGGAAAGGAAAGACCATAGCATGTGTAAGGAAAGTAGGAAGTGCAAAAATCAGTAAAAATAATTATTCCTGTAAAAGAAAATCAGTCAAGAGACTTATCAAATAAAAGACTACGAATAACACTATGTACCTAAAACATGGGAAGGAGAGGAGTAATGAATGGGCTCAAACTTAAGCAACCATCAGCTTGATACAGATCATACTATGGAGATTACACAGAAACCAAATGGAAACCATGAGTCAAAACCCACTAATAGATACCCTGAGTAAGGAGGACTCCAAGCAGGTCACTAAAGAAAGCCAATGAAGGGAACAAAGTCAAAACAAAAAAGGAAATACATACATACCTATCAGTAATTACTTTGAAAGTAGACAGTGGACTAAATGCTCCAACTGGAAGACATTGGGTGATAGTGTGATTAAAGACTCAAGACCAATCTAGATGCTATCTACAAGAGACCCATTCAAAATAGGATACTTGCAAACTGAAAGCGAGAGCAACTATCACACAAATAGAGGTCAAAAGCAAGCCAGGGCAGTTAATACTCACATTTTAAAACAGACTGTAGCTGCTTTAGGGCAAGATGGTGGAGAAGTAGGGAGGTCTGTAATCTCCACCCACCCACAACTATCAAACTGAAGCCACAATACTCGGATCGGCAAGCGTGGGAGGAAAACACACAGGCCATATAGATGACAGCCTCATAGGTGCCTGAATGAGTGCAAACTGGGGAAATAAAAATGGGCCGGGGCCGGAGGCTCAGAGGGGAGGGAGCTCCAGCCCAACGCAGAACCGGGAGAGTGAGCAGAGTGGCAGCACAGGGTAGTGGAGAGAAGTGGAGAGCCGTGGGGAAGAGAAAGAGACTGAAAACTCTGAGTGGTCTCTAGAGAAGAGGAAAACCTTGGCCCAGGATGGAGAGAGCTACTATCATCCCATATAGAACTCCTGGGCACGGGGAGAGAAATCTGTCCCCCTTAGTGGGCTTATTCTTCCTTGGACTCCATGGCAGTGCCCTGATTCCAGGCAGACCCAGGAGAAACCTGCTCCCCAGTCCTCCTACTCAATCCCAGCTGGAAAGCCGCCCACCTGCCGGAGGACATCTCATCGCCAGCAGTAGCGTTAAAGTGCATAGACTAGGATTTGGAAATGAAGCTTGGAAAAAAACAACTTGGCCCACCCATGGCACAGGGACATTGGACTCAAAAGAGTGGCTTACAATGCTTGGTTCAAGAGGGGGTTGGGGTGCCACCATTCTTCTCCCCACAACCACCAAGGTGGGGCCTCAGAGAGCAGCCCCAGACCTACCTACACCAAACCATGCCCACCTGCATGGGAAAGCGGTTTATTTTTTTCTTTTTTCCTTCTTTTCTCCTCCGCCTCCCTGCCCCCCCAGTCTGGGAAAGACCAACATTGATCCATTGTTGTGATTAGATCAATTCTTGCCATCCATATATTTTTTCCCTCATCTCACTCTTATCTCTCACTTCTGCAGGTTTTATGCTCTCAGTTGTTTCTGTCCCCCCTTTTTCCCCCCTCTTTTTTCTTCCTTTTAATTTGCTTATTTGCCTGTGCGTTTGCATGCTTTTGTTCCCTATGTGTTTGGCTGTCTTCCTTTTCAGGGCTACCTCAAGAAACAAGCCAAAGTACACATGGTGGAGAGTCCCAAATATCACTGAGTAGGGAAATAAAATAATCAAAGGCACAACAAGAGAAACCAAAAGACACCATTAAATGAACACTTCCTGAAACCACAGGCCCTGGACAGTCATTGAGTCTCCTTAAATAGAACAACACTAACAGGTGCACAGGGCATAACAAGCTTTTAAAACTGACGAGAGACAGAAAGCTAGCCAAAATGATGAAATGCAAGAACTTAAAAAAATTCCAGGAAGAAGCCACAGCCACAGAACTGCTAAAAATAGATATAAGAACATAACTGAACAAGAATTTAGAACAATTGCCATAAAATTAATCGCTGGGCTGGAAAAAAGCATCAGAGAAGCTATTGATACAAAGACTAGGGACCATCCAAAATAGCTATGACCAGTTTAAAAAGGCTATAAATGAAATGAATAAAATGGAGGCAGCCACTGCACGGATTGAAGAGGCAGACAGAATAGGTGAATTAGAAGACATAGTTATAGCAAAAGAGGATGCTAAGAGAGAAATTGATCCAGGAGCATGAAAGGAGAATTCGAAAACTGAGTGATACTATCAAACAGAATATCCATATCATAGGAATTCCGGAAGAAGAGAAAAAGGTCCTGAAGGGGTACTTGATCAAATTATGGCCAAAAAGTTCCCCAATTTGGAGAAGGAAATAGACATTGAAATCTTCAGACATAACTTGAATTAACCTTCAGCAAGATATATAGTGTAACTGGAAAAATATAAAGAGAATTCTGAAAGCAGCTAGGGATAAAAGGGCCCTAATATACAAAGGGAAACCTATCAGAGTGGTTATCAACCTATCTACTGAAACTTGGCAGGCCAGAAAGGAATGGCAGGAAATCTTCAAAGTAATGAGCAGGAAAAATGTGCAGCCAAGAATTCTTTATCCAGTGAGCCAGTCATTCAGAATAGAAGGAGAGAGAAAGGTTTTCCAAAATAAACAAAAATTGAGAGACTTCATCACCAGCAAAACAGCCCTAAAAGAAATCCTAAGAGGGACTCTTAGAGAACTGTAGCAAGGAATATAGGACACCAGAGACATCAATACAAACATGAACTCTACAGAGAACACAATCTAAACCCACATTTTTCCAATAACACTGAATGTAAATGGACTTAATGCTCCAATCAAATGACACAGGGTAGCAGAGTGGATAAAAAACCAAAATCCAACTATTTGCGGTCTACAAGAGACTCACCTTAGACCTGAAGACACCTTCAGATTGAAAGGAGATGGAGAAATATCTACCATGTGACTGGAAGTCAAAAGAAAGCCAGAGTAGCCATACTTAAATAGGACAAACTGGACTTTAAAGTAATGGCAGTAACAAAAGATGAAGAAGGACATTATATAATAATTACAGGGTCTCTCCATTATGAAGAGCTAATAATTACAAACATCTATGCACTGAATTCAGGAGCACCCAAATGCATAAAATAACAACAGAAACAACCTGATTGATAAGAATGTGCTTATTGCAAGGATTTTAATACTCCACTTACAGCAATGGATAGATCAACCAGACAGAAAATCGCTAAAGAAACAATGGACCTGAATGACACATTGGAACAGATGGAATGGATAGATAGATTTAGAACTCTGCATCCTGAAGCAAGGGAATTCAATTTCTTCTCAAGTGCACATGGCACATTCTCCAAGCTCACATGCTGGGTCATAAAACATCCCTCCATAAATATAAATGAATTGAGATCCTACCATGCACACTTTCAGATCACAGTGCTAAGAAACTTGAAATCAACCACAGGAAAAAGGTGGAAAACTTCCAAAAACATGGAGGTTAAAAACCACCCTACTAAAGAATGAGTGGGCCAATAGGGCAATTAGAGAAGAAACTAAACATACGGAAACAAATGAAAACAAACAACAATCCAAACTCTCTGGGATGCAGCAAAGGCAGTCTTAAGAGGAAAATATATTGCAAGCCACGGCTATTTCAAGAAACTAGAAAAAGTGCAAATTCAAAATCTAACAGAGCACCTAAGGGAACTAGAAGGGAAGCATCAAGAGCACCCCAAACCCAGAAGAGGAGAAATAAAGATCAGGACAAAACAATATAGAATGCAAAAAACAGTTGAGCAGATCAATGAAGCCAAGTGTCATTTTTTGAAAAACCAAAATTAATACACCTTTACCTAGGCTCCGTAGAAAGAAATTATAGACAACCAAATAGACCAAATCATGAATGAAAATGGATCTGTTACAACCAACCCCTCAGAAATAGAAACAGATTACTATGAAAAATATTCCAACAAACTAGACGATCTAAAAGAAATGTACAAATTCTTAAACACACACACTACCAAAATTCAAACAGGAAGAGATAGGAAATCTGAACAGACCCATGACAAGTGAAGAAATTGAATCAGTTATCAAAAATCTCCCAACGAATAAGAGTCTGGAGCCAGATGACTTCCCAGGGGGAATTCTACCAGATATTTAAAGCAGAGTTAATATCCATCCTTTTCAAGCTATTTCAAAAAATTGATATAGAAGAAAAACTTCCAGACTCATTCTACAAGGCCAGCATCACTTTGATTCCTAAACCAGAGACCCAACAACAAAAAAGAGAACTACAGGCCAATATCCTTAATGAATACAGATGCAAAAATACTCAATAAAATGCTAGCATCAAATAATCAAATAGCATATAAAAAGAATTATCCATCATGATCAAGTGGAATTCATTCCTGAGTTACAGGGCTGGTTCAATATTCACAAATCCATCAACATGATACATCACATTAACAAAAGAGAAAAACCATATGATCCTGTCAATAGATGCAGAAAAAGCATTTGACAAAATACAGCATCCTTTCTTAATAAAAACCCTTGAGAAAGTCAGGATGGAAGGAACTTAAACATTTAAAAAGCAATTTATGAAAAGCCCACAACTAATATCCCCAATGGGGAAAACCTGAGAGCTTTCACCTGGAGATTAGGAACATGACAGGGGTGCCCACACTCACCACTGTTGTTTAACATAGTGCCGGAAGTCCTAGCATCGGCAATCAGACAAGAAAAGGAAATAAAAGGCATCAGAATCAGCAAAGATGTCAAACTTTCACTTTTTGCAGATGACAGGATACTCTACGTGGAAAACCTCATCAACTCTACCAGAGCCTTCTAGAACTGCTCCATGAATTCAGAAAAGTTTCAGGGTACAAAAATCAATGTGCAGAAATTGATTGCATTTTTATACACCAATAATGGAGCAACAACAAAAAAAAAAATCAAGAAACTGATCCCATTCACAATTGAATGAAAAACCATAAAATACCTAGGAATGAACCTAACCAAAGATGTAAAAGACCTGTATGATGAGAACCATATAAAATTTATGAAGGAAATTAAAGAAGACACAAAGAAATGGGAAAACATTCCATGTTCATGGATAAGAATAAGCATTGTTAAAGAGTCATTATTACCCAAAGCAATCTACACATTCAATGCAATCCCAATTGAAATTGCACCAGCATTCTCAAAGCTAGAACATACTATCCTAAAATTTGTAGGGACCCACAAAAGACCTCAAATAGCTAGCCAAAGTAATATTGAAGAAGCAAACCAAAACAGGAGGCATCACAACCCCAGACTTTAACCTCTAGTACAAAGCTATCATCAAGACAGTATGGTACTGGCACAAAAACAGACATATACCAAAGGAATAGATCAGAGAACCCAGAACTGGACCCAGTTAATCTTTGACAAAGCAGGAAAGAGTATTCATTGGAAAAAAGACAGCCTCTTTAAAAGGTGGTACTGGGAGAACTGGACAGCAACATGCAGAAGAATGAAACTAGATTACTTTCTTACACCATACCCCAAAATTATCTCAATATGGATGAAGGACCTGAATGTGAGACAGGAAACCATCAAAACCCTAGAGGAGAAAGCAGCATACAGCCTCCTTGACCTCAGCCATAGCAATCTCCTACTCGACACACCCCCAAAGGCAAGAGACTCAAGAGAAAAAATGAACTATTGGGACAGACCTCAAGATAAAAAGCTTCCGCACTGCAAAGGAAACAATCAAGAAAACTAATAGGCAACCAATGGAATGGGAAAAGATAGTTGCAAACATATCAGGTAAAGGGCTAGTATCCAAAATCTACAAGGAATTCACCAAACTCCATACCCAACAAATAATCCAGTGAAGAAATGGGCAGAACACATGAATAGACACTTATCCAAAGAGGACATCCAGATGGTCAATAGGCACATGAAACAATGCTCTGCATCACTCATCAGGGAAATACAAATCAAAACCACACGGAGATATCACCTCATACCACCCAGAGTGGATAAAATGAACAAATCAGGAGACTATAGATACTGGCGAGGATGTGGAGAAACAGGCACCCCCCCCTACACTGATGGTGGGAATGTAAACCGGTATACCCTCTCTGGACAACAGTGTGGAAGTTCCTCAGAAAACTATCAATAGAACTCCCCTATTACCCAGCAATAGCACTGCTGAGGATTTATCCAAGGGATACAGGAGTGCTGATGCAAAGGGGCACATGTACTCCAATGTCCATAGCAGCACTTTCAATAATAGCCATATCATGGAAAGAGCTTAAATGTTCATCAACTGATGAATGGATCAAGAAGATGTGGTTTATCTATATAATGGAATACTACATGGAAATGAGAAAGAATGAAATCTGGCTATTTGTGGCAAAGTGGATAGACCTCAAGTGTGTCATGCTAAGTAAAATAAGTCATGCAGAGGACAAATACCATATGTTTTCACTCATAGGCCTAACAATAGAAACCTAACTGAGAATCACGGGAAGGGGAAGGTGGAGGAAGAGGGTGCGGGAGGGACGCAAATCATGAGAGTCTTGAATACTGAAAACAAACTGAGGGCTGAAGGGGGAGGGGGAAAGAGGAAGGGGAGTGACGGTCATGTAGGAGGGCACTTGTGGGGAAGAGCACTGGGTGTTATATAGAAACCAACTTGACAAACTATAAATAAATAAAACAGACTGTAGCAATGGACCTAGAAGTACACAATATAATCATTAAGGGGACAATCAATAAGACCTAGCTATTAAAATATTTATGCATTCAAATACTTAAAGTTAAATGGATAGTAATAAATTAATAGAGGGGACTTCAACATCCCCTTATATGAATGAACAGATAATCTAAACAAAATTAACAAAGAAACAGTGACTTTGAATGACACATTGGACCAGATGGACTCAACATATTCAGAACCTTCTATCCTAAAACACATTTTCTTCAAGTGCATATGGAACTCTTCAGAAGAGATCATATACACTAGGCCACAAAACCAGTCTCAACAAATTCAGAAAGATCAAAGTCATAACAAGCATCTTTTCTGATCACAGTGCTATGAAACTAGAAATCAGGGGCACCTGGGTGGCTCAGTCGACTAAGAATCCGACTTTGGCTCAGGTCATGATCTCATGGTTCATGGGTTTGAGCCCCTCATCAGGCTCTGTGCTGACAGCTCAGAGCTTGGAGAGCCTGCTTCAGATTCTGTCTCTGGCTTTCTCTGCCCATTCCCTGCTTGTGCCCTGTCTCTAAAACAAACAAACATTGGGAGATTTTTGATAACGGATTAGATTTCTTCACTGGTTATTGGTCTGTTCATGCTTTCTATCTCTTCCCGTTTGAATTTTGGCAGTGCCAGATGGCTTCCCAGGGGAATTCTACCAGACATTTAAAGCAGAGCTCATACCCATTCTTCTCAAACTATTCCAAAAAAATAGAAATAGAAGGAAAGCTTCCAAACTCATTCTACGAAGCCAGCATCACCTTGATACCCAAACCAGACAGGGACCCAGCCAAAAAAAGAGAACTACAGACCAATATCCTTAATGAATACAGATGCAAAAATACTCAACAAGATACTAGCAAATCGAATTCAACAGTATATAAAAAGAATTATCCACCATGATCAAGTGGGATTCATTCCTGGGTTACA
>NC_043713.1:86477556-86479341 GCF_006229205.1 Suricata suricatta
TCAACAATAGCCAAAACATGGAAGGAGCCTAAATGTCCATCACCTGACGAATGGATCAAGAAGATGTGGTATATATTCATGATGGAGGACTACATGGCAATGAGAGGGAATGACATATGGCCCTTCGTAGGAAAGTGGATGGACCTTGAGGGTGTCATGCTGAGCGACGTAAGCCAGGCAGAGAAGGACAGAAACCATATGTCTGCACTCATAGGTCTAGCAGGAAAACAGGAGAGACCTAATGGATAACCAGGGGGAGCGGAGGAGGGAGAGAGAGTTGGGGAGAGAGAGGGATGCAGAACTTGAGAGACTACTGAATGCTGAGAATGAACTGAGGGTTGGGGGGGAGGGGGGAAGAGAGGTGGTGGTGATGGTGGAGGGCCCTTGAGGGGAAGAGCACTGGGTGTTGTATGGAAAACAATTTGACAATAAAATATTATGGAGAGGAAAAAAAATAAAACATTAAAAAGTCACAAGAAAAAACCTGGAATTACCACCAATACATGAAGGTTAAGTGACATACCACCACACAATGGATGGGTCAGCCGAGAAGTCAAAGAGTTAGACACCTGGAGATGAATGAAAATGAAAACACAACAGTCCAAAATCTTTGGGTTGCAGGAAAAAAATAATCTAAGAGGAAAGTTTATGACAAAAGCAGCTAACCTCAAGAAAAATCTCAAACGAACAGCTGAATTTCACCTATAGAAACTAGAAACAAAAGCCCCTCAAAACCAGTAGAAGGAAATATGAGAGCAGTAATGTGTGATCTAGAACTAACTACATCAACGAAACCAGAAGCTAGTTTTTGAAAAGATCAACCAACCAAACCTTACACAAGACTCATCCAAAAAAAAAAAAAAAAAAAAAAAAAGACTTAATACAGAGAACTAAGGGTTGATGGGGGGAGGGAGGGGAAAATGGGTGATGGGCATTGAGGAGGGTACTTGTTGAGATGAGCACTGGGTGTTGTATGTAAGTGATAATTCGTGGGTTCCACCCCTGAAACATGGATACCAGGCATGTTAGCTAATCTGACATTTTAAGAAATACAAGTTGACGGCCAAAAAGATAGGACTCAAAAGCAGAAGTGATAGATAACATCCAACACCACAGAAACTCAAAGGAATATATTATGAGACATGTACCAAGTCGGACAACCTAGGAAAAAATGGATAGATTCCTGGAAACCTATAACCTCCTAAAATTGAATTAGGAACAGAAAATTTGAACAGAATACCAACAATGAAATTGAACCAGTAATTGAGAAACTCCCCCCCAAAGTCCAGGGTGAGGTGCCTTTACAGGCAAATTCTACCAAGTATTTAAAGAGTTCTTCTTCTCAATCTACTCCAAAAAAAATAGAAGAGAAAGGAAAGTTTCAAAACTCTTGGAGGCTGCATTACTGGATACCAAAATAAGACAAAAACAACAAAAGAGAACTACAGTCCATGATCTCTGATGAATATAGAGGCAAAAATCCTCAACAGAATATTAGCAAACCAAGCCCAACATAGGTTTAAAAAACATCATTCACCTTGATCACATAGGATTTATTCCAGGGATGCAGGAGGAATCCCTGCATCCCTGGAATAAATTCACAATATTCAATATTCACAAGATCAATGTGATAGGTCACACACATAAGGATGAAAAACCACGTGACATGTCAGTAGATACAGAAAGTCATCTGCCGAAGTACAGGCACTTATGATAAAAACTCTCAAGGTAGAATTAGAGAGAATATACCTCAACGGAAAAAAGGCCTTAAATACAGTTAAGATC
>NC_043713.1:86479441-86485663 GCF_006229205.1 Suricata suricatta
AAAAAAAAAAAAAATTAAAGGGACGCTCAACATCACTCATAATCAGGGAAACGCAAATCAAAACCACAAGGAGAGATCACCCCACACTAGTCAAATGGCTAGAAACACAAGCAGGTGTTGACAAGGGTGAGGAGAAAGGGGAGCCCTCATACTGCGGGTGGAATGCAAACTGGTGCAGCCACTGCGGACAACAGTACGGAGGTTCCTCAAGAAATTAAAAATAGAGCTACCCTACGATCCAGTAACGGCACCACTGCATGTTTACCAAAACACAAGAACATTAATTCTAAAGGGTATATGCACCCCTGTGTTTCAGATTTACAATAGCCAACTATAATGGATGGACCTAGAGGGCATCATGCCAAGGGAAATAAGTCAAAGACAAACGCCATAGGATTTCACGCCTATGTGGAATTCAACAAATAAGTGTAGGAAAAAAGACAAAGCAAGAAAGATGAGTCTTGCCTATGAAGAACTGATGGTCAGCAGAGGGGAGGTGGGTGGGGGTGAAGGCGCACACTTGTGTTGAGCACCGAGTGACAGTTGTTGAATCACTACCTTACACCTGAGCGAAGAGGACACTAACCACTCTGGAATTAAACCTGGAACAGAAAACAGACTCCGATACGGAGAACCGGCTGTTGCTAGGGGTGGGGTGGGGCACGTAGCAGGGGACCTGGATTACGAGGTCCAAGCCTCCCCCTTGCAAGTCACGGGGACACGAGGTGCAGCACAGGGACTACGGGTCATACTCCGCTCTCGGGGAGCCTTGCATCATGGGTAGAACTGTACCCTGGTCGCTAAACACCATCAACACCTCATAGAAACAAACTCAGCCTCCTGTGGAGATGAGCTTCCCACCTCACACAGGACTGGGTGTCTTAGGGGGACTCCCTCTGACACCCAGGGAGAGCGCAGGGACCTTCCTGCCTGGGAGCGCAGCCGGCCCCACCCCCCATGCGGGGCCGGAGAGGGTGGACAGGGGCTTCATCCTTCCTACTCCCCACCTGGCACGGCCATCGGGGGTCCATGGGCCTGAGAAAGAGCAAACCGCCAATTTGAGTGTCCAGGTCTGCAAGGTCACCGTGTCCGCTCTGCGTCCCTACAGAGTCCCCGGCCGCCATGTGACTGACCCTGGAGTCCCTTGGGCACAGGGATTCAGGAACCCACAGGACTCCCTTAAGACAGGCCGGACCACATGGTGTCCCAGAGCCCCCACCCCCACGCCTGAGGGCTCTGGATCTCACCCCCAGCACCGCCCACTCCACAGAGAACGGACACCAAAGCCGAGTCCAGGGGAGGATAATGATCTAGAAGGCAGCTCCCACCACGGGAGGGATTGTCTGCTCTTACGTGGTCCCTCCCAGAGACGGGAGCACACAGGCCAGGCTCCAGCAGGGGCCCGGGAAGCACCAGACCCGGGAAGGTCAGGCCACATCGGAGACCGCCCCCTCCCCGCGGGAACCGGGGTGGACAGGTGCACCGGCCCCCGGGTCACCAGCACCTCCCCAAGGTGAAGTCCTCCACCAGACATCGTGCTGAGAACAGTCTGCTCAGCCTTTGTGCCACCTGGGAGACCAGTGCGGACGCTGAGCCTCGTTCACACAGCGGGGAGGAATCCTGGGGGGCACGGTCAGGTCGGAGGGGCTCCTGGGGGACAGGGGAGGTCCCAGAGACTCAGCCTAGATGCCTAGTATCATGTGCCAACCGGGCTGGCCCACCAGGACCCAGGGAACCCATTAGGCTTTATTTCTGGGGGTGTCTGAGGAAAAGGTTCACCCCAGAGTCAAGGATCAGGGGAGAGCAGATGGCCCTCCCTGGGGGGAGCACCCCTCACAGCTTGGGGGCCTGGAGACAAGAAGGTGCAGGCAGGACAGAGCCCCTAACTGTCTGGGGGGCTGGGACTCGGTTCTCATCCTGCCTGCAGGGCTCCTGGCGCTGAGGCCTGTAACCTGCTCCCTGGGCCCTTGGCCTCCGGGACCCAGGAGCCAGCACATCGTGATCCGCCTCCACGACAGCCCTGCCAGGTACCCCGTGGTTCTGGGACTGTGAGAGCATAAGAGGCCCCCAGTGCACTGGGGGCAAGCGGGGGCAAGCGGGGGCAAGCGGGGGCAAGCGGGGGCAGTTAGCACAGGTACCCAGTTTTCCAGCCCCGCCTACAGGTGCTACTTGAGCAGAAACTAAGGTGAGAAGGGAGGACCCCCAAGCCCCAAACAAGCCCCAGAACCCGGTTTTTGCCCATTTACTTCAGTCCAGACGCTGTGCGCCCCCCCTCCCCGCCCGCCCACACCCGAGGCGGGATCATCAGCATCTGGTTGTATGAACCCCTCCCAGCACCTGTGTACTGACCGAGTCCAGTTAAGGGAAGAGGCGATGCTCAGATTCTGAGAAGCCCCTCCCCTGAGCGCCCCCCTCTCAGTGAGCTGGCAGGTCTCCCCCCTCCTCTAACCCAGCAAACCCTGACAGGAACCCCAACAGACAAGGAGTCTTCAGAGCACGAGCCCCCTTCTAAGTGAATTACCCGCCTGCCGTCACACAGTGGGGGGACAGGCGGCTGACAGCAGGGGACAAAGAGCCCTCCGCTCCCCTGCCCCCCCCCCAGAGGCTGCAGCCATCGGGCAAGCGGGTGGGGGACCAGCCCAGGCAGACGCGGGAGTCAGGAGACAAGCAGCAAGGACACGGAGACCAGGACCCCTCCCCCCACGGGCCACCTGAGGGGCATGGGCCCCTCGGGCAGCAGAGGGAAGAGATCACACCTGGTGCAGGTAGATCAGGGACCACGGGCATCTGGCGCCAGCCCAGCCCCCACCGGACAGGGCCAGTCTCTCCTGTCAGGCTTTACCAAGGGGACCTTACACGTGCCTGGAGCCTGTCACCCAACAGGCCAACCCTAGGGCTTTAGTGTCCACAGAACCCAGTCCACACACACACGCAGGGACTCCTACCCCTACCCGCTCAGGTGGTGCCCTGGGAGCCCACGTTTGAGGCCACATAGGGCTTCGGTGACTCTCACCCTGGAGTCCTGCTTAGAGCGTCACCCAGAGGCCCCTCTCCAGCACCCAAGGTCCTTCGGACCCTCAGTTGCTCTCCACCCAGGACATTCCAGCAACACAAAGTACTTTCCCCCGGGGGCTCCAGCCAAGGCCAGGTCACAGCCCCAGCAGGTGACCTCCCCCCACACATCTTGATGGCACTGAGTGAGGGCCTTCCCGCTTTCCCAGCCCCGGGACTGTCAGGAATGGGGGAGGGGTGTTTGCCTAGGACTCTGGGGTCCCTTCCACAGAAGGTGGTGCAACAGCAGAAAAAAATGCTGAAGTGACGTTCTTCAGAGCCATGTACTCAGGACTCGGTGGGGGGTGCGGGGGGTGGGCCTGGGGTGCCGGGGAGTCTAGGCTATAGAAGGGACAGCTTGCCCACAGCGAGTTTGCAGAAAGTCCACTTTCCACAGAAGACAGCACCCATCATCCCCTCTACCCCCTCACTCAAGTACGGGACGCGTCCAGATGGCCCCCAGCCCCTCCCTGAGCCCCGTCAGTGCCGACCCCAGCACACGGCCACCGCGTCCCCACCTCCCTGATCTCACCCCGGACGACCTCCCCGGGGGCCAGCAACACCAACACCACCCCGTGCACCCGCTTCTGCTCCCTGGGCCCAGTCTGTCCGGGGAGAGCCTGGGAGCTGCTTTGAGTCTCCCTCGCTTTGGATCCTCCCCCACGAGGCAGGCTCTCTGTCCCCTGGGGAACAAGCCACAGCCCCACCAGATAAGACAGCCCCATGTTACCTCCGTCCCTTAGAGTCCAGCGGTCCTGCCTCAGTGGCTGCTTGCCTCTCACGGAGGCCACGTCCGCTGGGCTGTCCTGCAGCTCCAGGGTCTGTGTCCAGGCCGGCCACCATAATGGGCCCAACGCAGCTCTTCACGGTGATGGAGGCAAAATCCTGCTGCCGGCCAGGGCCCATCTTCTCTCCCAGACCTTCTGTGCGCCCGTCCCTGCTCTGCATGAAGCCCCCCCCTTCCCCCACCAGTGGGCCAGGTCCCTCTGAGATTCCCCCCTCCCCAGAGGCGTCAGGTCTCCACGTTTCCCTCTGGCTTAGGCCTCTTCTGCCGCCAGCGAGCGTTGCTACCTCCCAGGGCCCACCCAGCTAACTCAGCACCGCCTCCCTGGGCTCAGGCCCTCACCTTAATTAGGGGCCTCTCACCTGGACTACAGCAGGTCCCAGGTTCAAGGAGTTAGCCCGTGGCCCTATTATTCCTATCACAGTAACTGCCTAGGCCTGAGGAGCCCACGTGCCCAGGACCGAGCAGGTGCACCTGGTCCTCAGGACCGAGATGGGAGCGGGAGCCAGCTCGCTGGGGAGGACGGGCTGCTGGCCTGTGTTCAGCGGGCGTCCCCGCCCCAGCTTAGGGACCTCAGGGACCACTGGTGCCCCGAAATGCGGGCTGCTCCTTCCTAAACCGGTACTTTCCAGGCTCCACCCCCAGGCTGGCCCCTCACCAGCTTCGCTCCACCCCCGCACCCCCCCCCCCCCCGAAGTCCTGGGAAGAGAGCAAACAACTCTCCACTCTCAAGGAGCTTGCGTTCTGGAACAGAGCAGGTTTACCCTCCCCCCCAGGGGCCATAAAGTAACTTTTTGGTTTTGAAAGCCTCTCTGTAGCACAGGTGTTCATCTGAGAGCAGGTAGAAGACCTTCCCTCCTGCAAAACGGAGGCTTAAGTGGAGCCCGTGAGCGCGGGGAGGAGCAAGTTGCCTCTTACAGAGGAGGGAGGGGGCGGAGCGTGCGGGGGGGCGGGGCATCAGGCCCAGGAGGCTGCAGGTGCAGTTCGGACATGCAAGCATGGGCAGCAGCGCGGCTCCGCCCCCACGGGGAAGACGGGGGGCGGGGGCCGGAACTCCCGTCCGGTCCGGGTTACCGGGACCCACGTCGGCTGCCCAGGACCCAAGTCTCAGGGGGCCCGCACCCCCACGTTCTCCCCCACCCCCAGTGTGCTCTCCTTGGGGCCGGTCCCCGTGTCCTACACGGACCAGCTGGGGAGGCTCACACCCGCCTCAGGTGGAGGAACTCAGTACAGAACCCCGGCCCCCAAGTGTTCAAGTGTTCACATCCCACCGTGAGGGACTTTGCAGATGGAGGTCATTGCTAGTTAGCGGACTTCAAGACCCAGCGAGGACCCAGGGGGCCCCATGCAGTCCCCAAAGTGGGTCCTGGGGTCTTCCCAGGATGAAAGTGTTCAAGCTCTGGGTTGGTGATGGTGGCACAGCTCTGTACCCAGAGGACCCAGGGTTCTTGCTTCTACGGGGAACTTTGGGAATTCATGTACTTAAAGGAGGGAGATTCGGGAGACAGAAGGTTAAGTCAGAACGGAGGGACGATGGAGCTCACCGTCCCATGTGCCCTTTGAAGGCGGCCACGAGCCAGGCGAGGAAGGGACCCCTGGAAGCCGGGAGGGGCCCCAGCTGACAGCAGGACTGGGACAGGGCTCATCCTGCACCTGCAGGACCTGAGCCTGGCCTCCCCCGTGCACCCGGCTCTTCCTCGGAGCCCACGGTCAGGAGGCAGACAGCAGCCGACTCCTTGTCCCCCGGGACGTGCTATTTGGAGGACAGCCACAAATGGACGGAGCTTCTGACCCACAGAACTGGTGACCATAGGGCTGTTTGAGCCACCAAGCCGGTGGCAGGTCCGTAGGATGGAGAACGGAGGAGTTAGGACAAGGGTCCTCTGCCTCCCAGATGGAGCACTGGACATAGTGACTGCTGTGTCTATGCAGCAAGCGTGGCTCATGGCGAGGTGAGCCCACGCCGTCTGGCTTCCGAGCCCCCGTGCTCCCTGTGCTGCGCCCGCGGCGAGGAGGACCACAGCGTTCCCCACCACGATGGGGGCCGTCGGGGAGCCCCAAGGTCATCCTCACGAGGCCTCCGGCAGGGACTCCTCATCCCCTTTCCAGACCCTCGAGGCACCGACAGTTCAAGGAAGCTCCCCAGAGTCACAGGGGACCAGGAGCACCACACACATGTGACGCCGGAGCCTTCACCTGCTGAACTCGGGGTCTCTTCTCCCTCAGGAGGGGCTCAGGGTGTCTAACAGCCACGGGGCGCCGCCCAGCCTGACCTGGGCTCGCACAGCAGCGGCCGACCTCTGCACACACCTGGGCCCCCGTGCGCCCCTTCCGGGTGGTCACCGGCACCTGCTCCACACCACACACCCACAGGTGCACATTGTTGT
>NC_043713.1:86485763-86518089 GCF_006229205.1 Suricata suricatta
CAGAGGAAGCTGGCTGGTTTGCCCCGCTGGGCGCCGGGGAAAATTCCCGTCCCCTCCTCTTACCTGTGGGTGCTGCGTGACAAGTCCCTTCTCTTGTCCCAACACAAAATCATAACCTTCCTGCATGTTCATTAAACCTGTTTCCATCCTCCTTTTCCTGAATAATGTTCTCAGACCGCTTGGCAGCACAGGAGACAATTATATCCCTGAAAAGTGCAGGCACTACCTCCCCTGACCCGTGTCATCTCCAATACTGATAAATTCTTGACTTCACTTGATTTGGGTTTTCAGCACCTTGGTCTGCAGGTGGAAAAATTAACTGCAGCAACGGTCTCTCAGTTCCAAATAGCAGTTATAAATGTTTGCCATTTTGTCTTGGAAAAACCAAGACCATCCAGATAGAGACATGCACTGGGTAGCTCCAGAGACTTTGTGGTCACAGAGATAAGCGGTGTGTTTCATGGACCACACGGAACAGAAGCCACATTCGGTAGGGTATCCGGGAGCACCTTCCCCTTGGCAGCTCAGGGACTGGAGTCCCCAGGCATCAGTCATGTCCCTGCAGTGATTATATACCCGGACAGGTCAGCGGTTAGGGACCTCTTCACAGAGGCACAGGGAAGTCATTTCTGAATTGCCCTTGGAGAATCCGACACCCAGGATCAGATCTCACAGAGCCGGGGACAAGGAGGCAGGGTGAAGCCGTGGCCTGCCCAGGTCACCGCCAGTGGGCATCGAGTCCCACATCTGTATCCCACAGCGACGTGCCTTCAGAGGTGGGTTTCTTCCTCCTCAGGTCACTAATGAACAAACACCTGGGTCATTTTGCTGGCTAATATGCAAAATGAAAAAGCGTCAGCCTCAGAGATTTCAGTGACCTTCCTAAGATACCCAACGACAGTCATATAAACATCTTGCTCATTCCAAATGACCTTATTAAATGTCCCCGAGTTTCGGAAATGAGACACCAGGCTCTGAAATCGGTGACCACTCCACCCGATGCCTACTGGGCACCTGTGATTCACAGGGTGGCTCTTCTCACAAAGGGCACACCTCTGCTGGCCATGCCCCGGCTCCAAGAGCCCATGTGATGCTCAGAGAACCCATCTTCCCAACGCCTGAGTGGGAAGAGGGACCTCAGATCCTCAGATACAGGCAGGCGCTCAAGTTTATCTATTCACATTTGTCTTAATTTTATCAGACCAGCTGACTTTGACCTAGAGGTGGACAAAGGGATTAATAACAGAGAATATCCAGTCATGAGTGCCAGGTGATGGCAAGGGGGGTGATGTCGGCCGGCTCAGCTGGCCCGAGACGTGGCCCTGAAGCCACGCATGTGAGATCACTGCCATGCCTCGTCAATCGTGAGTGGCATCCCCAGAGCCCAGGTCGTCACTGCCCTGTTAATGCAAATCGCTTTACCCCCACTGACACAGACACTTGTCCTTGGGGTCCCCTCGGGACTCTGGCCTCTCAGCACAAGAGTCCCGGTAAAGTCACCCCCTCTCCCACTGTGGAGTATGTAGTAAGGCAATCTATTTTTAACTGCGTGCCTTCTCTGAGCCAACGGCTGCCTTAGACCCTGAGGCTGCAGAGGTGCACACGGCAGATAAGGTGCCTGCCTTCCCGGGGCTTCCTCTGCGAGAGGTTTCCATGTCGGCTCTCTACTGGTGGCTATCCAGAGAATCAGACCAGTAGAGGTAGAATTAATGTCTTAGAGCGACGACGCAGAGCTCCCAGATGTTCTTGCATCTAGTATGTTCTTGCATCTAGGACTCTTGCAAGTGTCAGTTAGAATCTACTCCATGTTCTGTTTTGGTTTTATCTCGTCGGCTTACTGGTCTACCAAGTCAGAGGAATCTTTGTTTTCACTGCATCCATGAGTGGGATGGAGCTTTTTTTTTTTTTTAATCTTTCTCCTGTAAGTTTTTATTGCTTTTTACTGAAATATTGATTTGTCTTCTTATACTGTGTCAACCTGGCTGAATTCATCAAGTTTAGGGGGAATTTTTGTTGTTATTGTGCTTGTTTTTCTTTGCCTGCTAGTAGAGTCAAGGCACTCATTCTAATTTCAAGTGATTCGTGTTGACTTGGTGCTGCCACCAATATTCTGCGCATTAGAGAACTGTTATTTGCTCGTACAATAGACTGTGCAAGGCACGAGATGCCCATTTACCACACCCGTCGGGGTACTTCTCCGCTGAGCTCGTGCAGCAGGACTTGCTGTTACTAACGCATTTCTTATAGAGAAATGACTGATTGTGTGCTTTGATTCCGGGCCCAAAGGACTGTTACCCAGAACTGTCCCCGATCACATTCCAATATCAAGTATGTTAGATCTACACGGCAAAAATATCTGTATCTTCCCTTATAAGATCACTTTACTTTAAAATCACTTCCAATGTCTATGTGATAAAAAGTAAATAAAAAACTTAGATGTTTTTATTTCCAAAAGAAAATTCCCTGCGAAACAGATGGTTTCATACTCTGTCGTGTCTTCTGTGGGAGCAGAGCTCAGAAGCACTGCAGGCTAGGTCTGCAAGAGACCTGAAGGAAAGACACCTAGCTAGCACTTACGGAGCACAGCATTTGACATGGAATGTGTTATGCAGTCCGCAAACACCCCAAGGAAGGAGAGCAGGAAAGAGGCCACATAGCACATCTGAAACTGCCGTTCGTAGAGGTCTGCTTGCAGAGATTGGCCCCGAGCTGGCCTCGAGACCTTGGCTGGTGATACAGAACTTTCCCGAAATGACAAGGAGGCTCCCTGTGCCTGAACTGCTGGTACAGCCTATTAGGTCATGCCGACACCTGCTCTCCTGTGGGAGTCCCGACTTTAGGCAGGTGCCCGGCAGGGTGCCTATGAGACCAGCCCCCAGCAAACACCTTGAGCCCTGAGTCTCTAATGGGACTCTCCCTTGGGAGAAGGCTCTGGAACCTTGCTCCTGGTTCCCCCAGCTTCTTCCTTTGATTTTGCTTTGTGTCCTTTTGCTGTGATAAGTCACCACCATGAGGATGCCCATAGACTGTGTCCTGAGTCCCTGTAGTGAATCGTAGAATGAGAGCGTGGCCCTGGGACCGTCCACACAGCTGTGTATTGTCACCACCACCACACATAGACCCGAGGAAGGGGGAGGCTCAGGGTGGTGTCCACGGCCACGCAGCTGGGAAGGCGCAGAGCTGTGGACGCCTCCTTCGGACTCCCCAGAGATGCCCTCGCGCCTCAAGCTGAGGGACTGTCTGCTGCAGCCCCCAGATGAAGGGAAACCTTCCGTGTCACTTACAGCTTTTATTAGTGCTGCTGGTGGGGTGCTTGAAGCCTCTCTTCAGGACCAGTTTGTGGGGTCAGTGGATTCTAGAAAACCTCAAGAGAGATTCTAGATTCTAGAAGCCAGTGGGGCCCTATAAGTAACTAGGCATCCACCACACAAAATCGCCCATCTAACAAGTCAACATCCACCACCGACATTATGTATTTCTTCACTCCTTGCCCCAATTCCCAGAGACACATTCTCCACACTTTACCTGCCCTTAACGGGGACACATTGTAAAACAAGGGCATCTGCTGATTGTATCCGGAGGCTTTCTGGAACAGCGGTCTACAAAATATTGATAACTCTTACAAGAGAAGGAATCTTAGAGCTGATAAAAAAAAGGTTATTTATTCTTAGAATATCTCTCCCCCACGACTGTGAAGTTCCTTGTTCTAACAAGCCAGGCGTAGCAGAACTGCTCCCTGACAGGTGGCAGTAAAAGTGTCATGAGCGAGAGCTGGCATTGTTTGAATTTTTCATAAGTCCCGGGAAGAGCTGGTGGTGGTGACACCACTCAGGCAAACATGAAAAGGCCTTCCCTCCTACATGGAAGCAATTAATGTCAGTAATTAAAGCTAACGGGGTTTGTTTTCCCTTTCAAAGTTTCTACACAATTCTGCTCGCTTTACAACTTTCTGGAAGGATCTGCATCGTTTCAATCTCTCACCGGAGCGGATGGAAGAGCAAATGCGTTTCTTACCCTGACACGTTCACACGCCTGGGCTTGCTCACCACCTGCCGGGGTCCATCGGCACCCCAACTTCTTCGCCTTGTGTCTGTTGCTGACTCGGTTTCTGCCCCATGCCTCACTGGGTTTTGTCACCTGGGCCGGCACGAGTCTCAGGCACAGCTAGGGGTTCCAGGGGCTGGACCTCCATTCCCGTCTTGCAGGAGCCAAGGTCATGCACAGGGGCTGAGAGGCAGTGCTCTGCTCTTGGAGGTGCCTCAGAGCCCAGAGCCCGGGCCTCGGGAAGTGGCCATGTGGCCTCCCCGGGCATCCAGGAGCCACCGGAGCTCTCCTCCTGTGTGTCCCCCGTGCAAAGCTGCAGGATAGAGGGCCATGGTTACAAAAGCAACCCCTCTGCACGGCCACAGGGTGTCTGATTCGCGACGCGCTCCAGCGGTCTTGACTCCAACAGGGATGTGCACATATTTGGTGACTTTTGTTCATCAAAGTTACAGCAACTCGCTCAATGTTTGGTGACCCCCAGATGGACACTCATTTCCTCCTATCTCTCTTTCTTGCCCTTAATCCCAGGGACTAAGAAAAGAAAAAGTGCCACGAAACGGTGGGGAAGGGAGGCTTGAAATTCCCAAACAGAGATCCGGGAGTTCAAACCTGAAAACAAGGCCATTGTCATCGGTCTTTCTGATCGTGCCGGAGAATTATTATGAAATACACATTTTAGCTTCCCTTAATGAGGTGTTCAAATTATTTATTTATAAATTGAGATCATGGAGTGTTCACTGCGGAAGCAACTTTGGTGAGCATCTTGTGTGATCACTTTATTATTAAAGATAGGGAAACTGAGGCTCACCCGGTGAGTGACGGGCCCAACAGCCAGGCAAAGGCAGGGCCAGGGACAGCCTGAGACCACAGGGCTCCCCCATTTTGGGGTTATTTCCACCAGAGGGGTGGATTTCCAGGTATGGACAATGCAGGGTGTAGGGAAGTCACTGATGGAGGAGGAAGACATGATGTGGGACAAGACCACGTGGTGACAAGGGGACAGCTGGGCAGAAGAGTGGGGAGAGGAGTCTGGTCTGGAAGCTGTTGGGGACCCCCCCAGCTTTTCTGCAAGAAAAGGGAAAGAAGGTCCCTGTGGACATTCTCACATTTATTCCCAAGTTCCGTCCGAAGAAGACCATTTTATTTATGTCCCATTAATGCACATTAAATTGTCAAAAAAAAATACTTCCTCTCCTTTTCTTTTTATCTACTTATTATTATATATTTTTAGATAGAGCAAGGGAGGGGCAGAAGGAGAGAGTGAATCTTGTTTTTTCTCTTTTTTTTAATGGTTTATTGTCAAATTGGTTTCCATAGAACACCCAGTGCTTCTCCCCACAAGTGCCCCCCACCACGACCATCACCCCCTCCCTCCCTCCCCCTCCCCCTTCAGTCCATGGTTCGTCTCCAGTATTCAGTAGTCTCCCTTGATCTGTGTCCCCCGCTCTCTTTCCCCCTTCCTCTCCCCATGGTCCCCTGCCAAGTCTCTACTGTTAGACCTATGAGTGCAAACACATGGTATCTCTCCTTCTCTGCCTGACTTATTTTGCTTAGCATGACACCCTCAAGGTCCATCCACTTTCCTACAAATGGCCATATTTCATTCTTCCTCATTGCCATTATAGTACTCCATTGTGTATATATATACCACATCTTCTTGAGGAAAAAGCAGGAAATAGCCTCCTAGACCTCAATCGCAGCAATGTCTTCCTCTACACATCCCCAGAGGCAAGGGAATCAAGAACAAAAATGAACTATTGGGACCTCATCAAGATAAAAAGCTTCTGCAAGGCAGAGAGTGAATCTTAAGCAGGCTCCATGCTCAGTGTGGAGGCTGATGCGGGTCTTGATCCCACGGACCATGAGATCATGACCTGTGCCAAAATCAAGGGTCAGACACTCAACTGACTGAGCCAGCCAGGCGACCGGTGCAAACCTAACCTTTGCCTCTAAATGTCTCATCTTGTCCAGCCCAGGCTCTCAACCCAAATGTCCAAATCGGCTTTGGGCTAGACTTTTAGAGCTCGGGACCTATAAACAGCTATAAGGTGATGCATTAGTGACATTTAATGAAAGGGAAGGATCCTTTTCAGAAATTGGCTAGCCAGCAGTGAATTTATTCATTCTCCAAGTGCAAGACTTAGGATCCTCTTTCCGATGCTTGGGTCGAGCTAAGGTGTGATTCTTCATCTTGCAGCCCTGCTCACCCCATGCCAACCTGCTACCCAAGGACCAGGGTGATTACAGGTGGACACTGGGCACTAGGCGAGTTGCTAGGAAGCGCTAAATCAAGTAAAGGGAAGACATGTCCAGTGTTCAGACGGAGTTTCTCGGTGGCTTACAGATGTGTGCTGAAAACAGAGTAATACCAGGGATGGTGGTAATGACATTGACTTTGAGCCTTGCCCTCGAAGGAAATGTTTTAAGATTTCAAACCAGGTTCCCCAATGCCCCCTCCAGCTGACTTCCTTATTAGAGGTGTCTCTTCTCATTGATCTTACTTTGAGGGTGACACTTCCCTAGGGACAGCCACAGCCAATTATCAGTGATCCTGTTACAACTTTCTCCTTCCTTAAGAGCTGTGGTTAGAAAACCACCTTCCGTCCAGACTCTGTCACAGTCTCTGGAGTGAAAGTCTGTTTTCTCAGAACCCCACACGGCCCGTGGCAGACGGGAGCAGAGATGTGCCCTGTACTGCTGTTGATGTGCACAGACAACCCACTCTGCTGAAGAGTCACGATTTCAGGACTGCGAGTGTCCTTGCCGCGCCCCCACCTCCGCCACGATGTCGCCATTCTGGGGCTGAGCTGGCAGCATGCGGTTTTGAGCATCTCGAAAAAGATACTTTGAAAGGACCCTGTTAAGTCCTTTATAAAGTTGCTGTGGAAAGTGTTGGGCGTCCATTTTCCCCCTCCTAAGGGGGATATGGTCTAGCAGAAGTGATGCATCTGACTTCGAGTGCTCCCTGGGACTGCCAGCAATCAGCCGAGGCGGTGACCAAGCCGGAGCAGCACCTGTGTCCCGGAACCTTTCGCAGTGACAGAGCGGGTGACGGACTGGAGTGAATTCAGAGAGCCTCCATCCACCGCTTCTAGCAGTTTGTTCCTACAGGGGGTTGATTCCCTACCCAGAGCCCACCTACCCCCCAGAGCAGGTGACCCAGCCCGCCCAGCTCTCAGGTCGTTCAAGAAGAGTCTCAGCCAGACATGGCATCCTTCCCTTGCCAGTGATTGGTTTAGGAATGGGCATGTTACCCAATTCTGCCCAATGAGACGTGAGGGAAAATGTGCTGGGAAGCCCCCTTGCTGATGAAAGGGACGCCCCCAGCGAGTGCTGCTGGGTTGGGATAGAAACCTGGGAGCTTCTTCCGCTGCCGCCGTCTCGCGAAGTTAAGGGAACGAGGCCCAAGCTCACAGCTGAAGATGGAGAGCAAGAGACAGAAAGGAACTTTACTTTGAACCTTTACAAACCAACATGTTCTAGAACGTCCACACCTTAGGACTTCAGGATATGTGAGATGCTGGGCTTTCCTTGTCCTTTAGCGCATTTCTGTCCGTTTTTCCAGAAGGATCTTTACTAAAACTGCATCGTATTTAAAGAAAGCCCTTGGCTGGCTGCCGGGGAGCCCGCATTACCCCTAAAACACCAAACTGTTAACAAATGCACTAGGACGACATGGAAGAAGTCTCTCCGTCCAGTTACCAGACCACAGACCGCTTCCCTCACTGCAGAACTTAGCCCGTCTGACCACCAGCCTGTCATTTTCATGCGTTGACTTCCAAGTATGACTCAGCTCTTCGCTCACACTAGGATGATGATGGGGGCGGGGGAGTTCGGTGAGGGAGTTCCCAAGGGCAGAGCGCAGGCCGCCCGAGCTCCGCCTGCACACACGGCATGTCCGTGTCCCTTTCGAATCCCGACAACGTCCAGGCTGAGCTTGCAGACACACGGGGATTTTCCTTGGCGTGCCAGGGAGGCGGGAGGCGCTTCGCTGTCAACTTTGAATTTGGACTTCCCAGACTGAGAATTGAGTCCGCTTGCCCAGGGAGAGCCAGGAGGTCCGAGGAGCCTCTCAGAGAGACAGAAAGGGGTGAGGCCAGGGCCCAAGCCCACCTGCACTCGGTCTCAGGTTGGTGCTGGTCCCCTTGGCCTCAGGTCCTCTGGACACGAGTCACAGGGAAGCTCGACCATCCTGCCCGCAGCCCGGAGAGCAGCCTCCAGGCCTGGGCCGTCCCTGCCAGAGGCCAGGTGTTCCTCGTGGTGAGAACATAGGTGGGGGCGAGTCCGGTGGGCTGTGTGGTCTCTGGGAACCTGTGCCCTCACACGGCTCCTGTGTGCACCCCAGGGGACCTGTCGTGTCTCCTCAAGACTTCTAGTTGCCATGAAGATGACCAACGTGCTTGCTTTTAGCTGCGTTTGCATTTCTTGCTGCCTGTTTTCCTCTGTGGACATGACATGTGATCTCTCCGTGGTCCCCCAAGGGTGCGTGTTCATGTGTGTGTGTGCGTGCACGTGTGTGCGCACGTGTGTGCAGGTGTAAAACTTCAGGAGAGCCACGTCTTCCCACCAAAGCAATTAGAATGCTGCTCTTTAAAAAACAATTTTTTTTAACATTTATTTATTTTTGAGAGACAGAGAGACAGATCATGAGCAGGGGAGGGACAGAGAGAGAGGGAGACACAGAATCTGAAGCAGCTCCAGGCTCCAAGCGGTCAGCACAGAGCCCAACGCGGGGCTCGAACCCATGAACTGTGAGATCATGAGCTGAGCCGAAGTCGGACGCTCAACCGACTGAGCCGCCAGGCGCCCAAAGCCACTCTTTTGAATCCTCTCCATGAAGACACCAGAGTAAATAAACGTATAGACAAAATGGAGATTTTCCCAGCTCGCTTTTCTTTCTAGATCTCCAGATTTCCTTTGTGTTCCCTGAATCCCTTTTTCTTCAGGTCACCTAGTCCCTTCAAAAAATGTTTAACTCTTTTTTTTTTAAGTTTATTTATTTTGAGAGAGAAAGGAAGTGTGCATGTGAGGCAGGGAGGGGCAGAGAGAGCACATGAGGATCCCAAGCAGGTTCCAGGCTGTCAGCACAGAGCCCGATGTGGGGCTCAATCTCACCAACCATGAGATCATGACCCGAGCCGAAATCTAGAGTCAGACCCTTGAGGGTGCCTGGGTGGCTCAGTCGGTTGAGCATCCAGCTTCAGCTCAGGTCATGGTCTCGTGGTTCATGGGTTCCAGCCCCGAGTCGGGCTCTGGGCTGACAGCTCGGAGACTGGAGCTGCTTCCGATTCTGTGTCTCCCTCTCTCTGCCCCTCTCCTGCTCGCGCTGTCTCTCTCTGTCTCGCTCTCTCTCTCTTTCTCTCTGTGAAAAATAAATAAAGATTAAAAAGTTTTTAAAAAAAGGATCAGACCCTTGACTGGCTGAGCCGCCCAGGCACCCCCTTCACACATTTTTGTCTCCAGTGTCCCCCCAAAGCACTCAGGAGCTGCCCACACGTACCCCAATGATGCAGCTTCACTCCGTTTTGGTTTTCCTACAGTGTTTTTTTTTTTTCATTATCATAAAAACAGTCTGAAAATTTGGATGAGCCGGTTTCCCACATGGAAACGCCCAGCAGAAGTTGCTCCTGGCTTCGGCAGGGACCAACTGCTTCACACAGCAGACGACCTCTGAGCACCTGTCGTGGGTGAGGGCGACTTTAGGCACGGGGGACACAACCCTGGACAAGGTTTAAAATCCCTGCTTCTTTCTCACCTGGGTTTTGAGCGCATGGCTGAGTCCTACATCCCATGTCGGCTGCGTTCTCAGCAGCTGTCCCACTGGAGGTGGAGAGGAGGAACGTCCATTCGGAGCACGCAGTGGGTCCTTCCGGCGTTAGGACCCAGCAGGCTGACCTGGGAAGGCACCTGTGACCTTGGTTCCCACCTGATGGACAAAGCAATGAGCCACGGAGTCTGCCTGACCCTCCTTCATCACACAGGCTTCTCCACTGCGTCCTGTCTCCCCTCTCGACTGTGACGAAGCCACCACCTGTGAACTCGCGGCCCAGCGTCCCGGGCCCTACCCCTCGCCGGGGTGAGAAGGCAGCGCTGGTGTGGCCGGCATCCAGCGCCTTAGCTTTCGCTCCCCACAGGTGATCGCCCTCCCCTTACCACAGTCTGTGTTTTATGCTCCTAAATGCACAAGCTCTCCCCAAAGCTATGGAAACACTCACGCTTGTGTCTCCTCCACTGGGGGGAGTGATCTCAAGGCAAAGAGATTGAAGCTGTTGTGGGAACACAGAGGTCTGCCTTCCCAACCCCAAACATGGCTCCTTGAGTGGAGAATGCAGTGCCCACTCCAATGCCAGAGTCTTCAGTGAGGTCCCCCAGGGAGTTTGAGAACAAACTAAAGACGTCGTTCAGCAAGGTTTCCGATCCAGCTGGTTTAATTCATGTGTCTGGATACACAGTCTGTGCCGCTATTTCGCCGAGGAGACAGCGGCGTGTGGATAGATCACCAGAGCTTGGGGAAGGAGAGGCAGGCGCTTGAAAATATTTATTAAACTCTGTCATTTAGTAAAGTTGTCACAGTCAAAGGCACGTCCCTGCTTAAAACGGAAAGCAATTGCTTAACAACAACTGGGGTTTCCTTCACAGGTGACGGAAAGTTCTGGAACCAGAGGGGAGGGGACGGCTGTATGTAACATGAGTGTATCTGAGGTCGTTGAATTGTTCATTTTAAACTGATGAAAATCGGGGCACCTGGGTGGCCCAGTCAGGTAAGCTTCAGACTTCGGCTCAGGTCATGATCTCGAGGTTCCTGAGTTCAAGCCCTGCACCGGGCTCTGTGCTGACAGCTCAGATCCTGGATCCTGCTTCGGGTCCTGTGTCTCCATCTCTCTCTGCCCTTCCCCCCCCACCTCAAAAATAAATAAACATTAAAAAATTAAAATTATGAAAATGGTGGATTTTATGTTATGGGTATTTGACCACAATAAAAATAAATAAATAAAATTTCAGGTGCTAAAAAGAGCCGCCAACCTGTTTTAACAAAGACAGAGTTCACCTCACCCATGCATCCTGGCCTTTACCCAGCTGGTGTGCACGGCACCCGGTCCGGTCCGTTGCAGACCTCAGGACACAGCCCAGATAGACGAAAACCACTCAGAGAAAAGGGGGAGTGTTCAGAAGACCCAGGCGCAGGACAGTGTAGGGACCCCAGTGGGCAGGAGAGTGTAGGGATGGAGGGCACCACCAGGGTGGGCTGGCCAGGTAAGCAGCACCTGTCCTCTCCTGCAAAATAGACTTCAACAATCCCCTTTGGAAATGCATTTTGAGTCCCAAGGACAGCTCTCCTGTGGGGAATCTGAGGTTCAGGGACACGCACAGGGGAACGCTGGGTGTCCCCGAGATGTCAGCCATTCCTTAGCAGGCACCCATTACACACAGACTTGGGGGCCCTTTTCCCAGGGTGCTCTGTGTGGAGGTGACAGAGCTCCAGAAAAGCCATTCACTGCTTCACTTGCCATGGACGGGGAGGCAGGTGTGCAGCTGTCCCCACAAGGATGAGGGTGTCATGGCCTTTGGCAGGGTGTCCCTGGGGGCTCCCTAGGGGCCATCCTTGCACATGGCGCTCCCTGGAGCTGTGCCTCCAGTGGTCTAGTGTGAGGCCACTCAACTCTCACGGCTGCAGTGAGATCATGTCCTGACCCTCACGGTGCCCCCAGGGCCAGGTACTTGGCTCCTCGGGAAGGTCACGCAGGCGAGGAGCGGCAGACCAGGATTTGGGAGTCGCCCTGGGACCCTGCCTCCTCCGGGCTGTTCCGCGGCCCCCAGAGAGCACACCAAACACCAGGGGACACGATGGGCGTCTCTATGGCCTCCCAACAGAAACAAACGGCTATCAAGGTAGTTAGGTGTCTTGCTCACCGAATGATGTGACTGAAATGTTTCGGGCTCCAAATGCAAATGACCAGGTGACCCCAGAAGGGAAGTGGGGACTCCTGACACTTACCCCCTCCCGCGCCCTCCCCCCAGAGCCCTCCTCTGCTCTGGGGCTCCTCTCTGCCTCTTCTTCCTCAGTCACCATTACCATTGTCGGTGGCTGTTAGGGCTCTGTCTTTAGAAGCCAGTTAATCCTCCCCATAAGCCTGTGATCTCAGCATGATGACCATCCCCATTTTACGCAAGGGGAAACCGAAGTTCACAGACACCAAGGAACCCGCCCAAACGTTCTAGAGTCAAAGGCCAAGATGGCTCTCCGGCCCCAACGGTCCTGGCAGGAGTCCAGCCGTGAGCGCTCCTGCCCCCTCTCTCCCTTCCCCTCCTCCCTTCTCCTTCATTATTTCCCTTCACTCTGATGAATGTGAATGTCCTTATTCTTTAATAAGGGAACATGCAGCTTGGTTAGGGGGAGAACAGAGGAGGAGAAGGAGGAGGGAGCTGAAAATCACTTCTCCTTGTTAGCTGATTACCGGATTCTTCTGGGTGCCCCGCAGCTGCAGCTCCGCATAAAGGCAGCTCCAAACGGCACCGTGGCAAGAGCGTTTGAACAATAACGGTGCAGAATCTATTTATGCGCCTGTTAATGCAGACACGACCCTCCCCCTCCGCATGCAAGCGATGAAAGGTGTCCGCGGGGAGGAAGCCACCGCCTCAGCGAACGCTCACACCTCCGGGACAGCAGTCCTGCCTCCCCTCCTGGGCTGCCTTTTTTCCCCTCCCCCCGGGGCCTAGCCACTGTCCCCCACTCCCCCGCACTCCTGGGCAGCTCCACTGTCCACCCCCCACCTAGGATGGGGGCTCCGGGAGCGGGGGGGGGTCTGCCCTTGCGGTCACATGACACCTGCTGGCTGGCCTGTCTGCCATTCTCCTTGAGCCTGACCCTCTGGGTCCTCGGTAAGACCCGGAGGCTGAAACGTCCTGGGTCCAGGCTCCCGTCGACCCGCGGCCCCCGGCCCGGAGGTGGGCTCAGCGGTCGTTCTGCTCCAAGGCAGGCCTGTGAGCACTTCCGCGGGACTCCAGTCCTTTGGACGAGCTACTCTCTCCCATCCCAGGGCTCTGGGCTGGCAGACCAGGAGCCTGGAGGCGAGCTTTCTGTCCAGGCTTCAGGATTCTTAGCGCTGAAGTGTGTGCGCACCGGGCACCTTCCAAAATGTCTTCACAGCCACTCCGCGTGGGCTGTGAGAAGCCAGAGTGCCCTGGGCACCCCAGAGGCCCGTGCGGGATCGGGGCCCAGCCCCGCGGGAGGGACGGGCCGGCCGCTGTCACTGGGGGCCACCCTCACAGGGACCCGCTCTTCTACTCGGTGCTGTTCCAGCTTTTAAATGCTGGTGGCGGCACATCCAATCAATGTCACGGCCTCCTAACGGGTCACAGTGCATGGTTTGAAAGTGCTCGGACAGACCACGTCTCAACACACCAGTGTCGGACGAGGGGACCCGACAGCGGGATCACAGCGGCTAAATAATCCCGTGACTAAGATGGTAGACACAGGCCTCGCTTCCTTCTGTAAAGGGAGAGGTTTCGTCTCGAAACGGTCTGCATCACTCAGGCCCCTCTGTTGGGACAGAGCCGTGACCGTCCACTCGCAGTGACGTGAGTCCCTGGCTGGAGTCCTGGGCTGCCCCTCGGATTCCTCACACAGGCTCCTCTGGGCTCCGTTTCCCCGTCTCCATCACAACCAGGCAGGGAATAGTTGGAGATTTTGCAAACAACCAAACTTGAGTGCATCAATTTATAAGATGCAAGAAAAAAAATATGCCACAGCTTTGACCATTTCCAGTGCACAGGCATGCACATCAGCCCATTTGGATCCTTCCGGAGGTTTCGGGGAGGCAGGGTTGGCTGTCTCCCCTCAGTCATCCAGTTGTCACGAGGACCTCAGTGCCATCTGCCGAAGCTCCCACGGAGAGAGTGCGTCCAAGGGGAAGGTCCAGGACCTCCCTCAACACCCCCCCCCCAACAAGCTGCAGACCTCCCAGGGACGCGGCCACTTTTGAAGGTGGACAAACATTAAATTCGATACCATTCACTTTCTTTCTCCTTTGTTGGGGTTTTAGAATAAATATATGTTCCATAGAAAGAATTCAGAAGAAAGAGTAGAAAGAAAAAAAAATCACTCAGGCTCCTGCCACTTGTCACATGTCACTGTTTCTTTCCTTTCTGATGTTTTCTCTCTCTGTGTATCTTTACTGATACTCCTATTTAATATTATTTTATTGATGGGGCGCCTGGGGGGCTCAGTCAGTTGAGCGACCGACTTCGGCTCAGGTCATGACCTCACAGTTCGTGGGTTCGAGCCCCGTGTTGGGCTCTGTGCTGACAGCTCGGAGCCTGGAGCCTGCTTCAGATTCTGTGTCTCCTTCTCTCTGACTGCCCACCCCGACTCGTGCTCTGTTTCTCTGTCTCTCAAAAATAAATAAACATTAAAAACGGTGAAAAAATATTTTACTTCTCAGTATTTGGGTGGCACACACAGTAAGGATTTATTACTTTTTTGTCTGGCCACCCGCAGGGAGTGACCCGCCCATGATGACTTGGTGGCAGGTATGTTTTCGGGGAGCCCCGAGGTGGACCGGCGTCTGGAAGCAGGCTTTCCTGCCTTCTGCACGGACCGTTGGGCATGTTTGTTTTCTTCCTTCTTCACTCTCAGTTCATTAATATTTTCCGAATGGCTGTCTTTATTGTTTTCTTTTTTTAACATTTATTTATTTTTGAGACAGAGAGAGAGAGACAGAGTGTGAGCAGGGGAGGGGCAGAGAGAGGGGGAGGCACAGAATCAGAAGCAGCTCCAGGCTCTGCGCTGTCAGCTCGAACCCATGACCTGCCAGATCATGACCTGAGCCCAAGTCGGACGCTTAACCGACTGAGCCCCCCAGGGAACCCTTTGTTGTTTTCTTTCAGTGAAATTTCACAAAGTGTTAACAGAAAGTAGATTTGCATCAGATGCACACTCAGTCAGCTTGCACAAATCTGACTATATCCTGTCTGCTAAGGGAGAGAGACAGAGAAAAGACCACTTAAATAATGAAGGTGACTCTGCTCTCTCCTTTGTCCCCAGGGCAGGTGAGGTTGGGGGACTCTCCTGTCCCCTCAGGTAACCTGATCTCCAGAGCCTTTTATCAGTTAGTATCCCAACGCCTCTGCACTGTACTCTGTATTTAGAGGGAAATGAAAGGAGTTTTCAAATTCCATACACTACGGGTCGGAAAAGTCTTTCCAAGAGCCTGGTAGTTGAGTTAGCTTGTGGGACACAAGGTCTCTGCCACAGCTCTCAGCCCTGCTGTTGTAGCAGGAAGAGAACCATGGACCATGTGTGGATGGATGGGCACGCCTGTGTTCCAATAAAACTTTATTTACAAAAACAGGCAGGGGGCCGGGTTTGGCCCACAGGCTGTAGGTTCTCGGTCCCCAAAGGCTTTCGCCTTAACAGGGAGGCCACATACTCATGGCGACCCCCATTCCTGCAGAGGGGATGAGAAGGCCCCTCTCTGCTCTTGTGAACCTCGCTCCTGCCCTCACTGACTCCCGCCACCCAGAGAAGGAGTGACTTTTTCGATGCGGGAGGCGGAGCAAGGGAACAGAGCTCAGCCCTGGCCCTCTCCCCTCCAGGGTCCCGAGGGGCCTGCTTCATGCAGGAGGAGGGGGAGGACCCAAGTCTGGCCACAGGTCAGGCGGGTCCCGCAGACCAGTCCTCCCAGTAAGAGACCATGCAGATTTTTCTGGAACTGTTCAGCTCCCGAATCTACCCTCAACTGAATCTGACCTAGGAGGTTGAGCAGGGGTCTTCTGTTGTCCTCACAGGTCGTCCCCAGTCAGTGCTCGGGGACGCTGCTTCCGTGGGCTCCCTGCACTCTGTGCAGCTGGCCCGGCCATGGGACTGAGAGGTGGGGGCTGTCGTCCCTGCTAGGCCTTCCTGGCTGGACAACCTCTGTCTGTCACACCTCCTATCACACCTTATCTGCGTGGCCAGGGGGAGGAGATATGAGGAATCGTGTCCCTGCTTGTACCCCGACCTGCCTTCGGATCCTCTGGCGGGCTGAATTATTCCCCCAAAACCACATCCCACCTGAGTCCTCAGCACGTGACCTTATTTGGAAACCGGGTTTCTGCAGATGTAAGTAAGGGTGGAGAGGAGTTCATGGGGGGCGGCTAACCCCAGTGACAGTGTCCTTGTCAGAGACAGAACAGGACACACAGAGACACAGGGAGAGACTTGAGAGATATGTCTCTGACCACGGAGCACTGGGGCCTCCAGAGGCAGGAAGAGGCAGGAAGGACGGTCCTCTGGAAGCTGTAACAGGAAACCCGGCCCTGCTGACAGCGTGATGTCGACCTGTGGCCTCTGGAGCTGTGAGGGACACGGCTCTGTGTTCTCGGCCCCGTGTGCAGATGCGGGTACAGGACCTAATGGACGAGTGACGTCCAGTGACTGCATTTTCCACAAAACGTGCCTGGAGCTTTTCCTGGATAGACGAGAACCCCACTTGTTCGGGGACACTTATGTGGAAAACTCCCAAGAGGCAGGCTCCTTCCAGGACACCAGTGCCTTCAGCAAGCTGACGGCCACCGCGTGGCGGCACAGCCCGGATGCCAGCCCAGCACACCTGCGTGGAGCCCCCAGGCTCTCTCTGCCTCTGCTTCCCTCAATTCCAAGGTGCACTTTGTCTGCTGTTCCTTCGTAACAAAGCCCCGGACAGCCCGGCTTCCTTCCGGCGCCCGAAGGATAATGTCCCTCCAACCAGCACATCAGGACGGCTGTCATGCACGGTCCAGTCACAGCGCCCGTGTTTCTAGAAATCCCCAGGTGTGTCTGCCGTGGTGCCGATGATCGTCAGGGTTGGATGCCTCCGGTTTTCTGTGTGTGTGTTTATGCAGGATTTCCCTGGGGGTTGGTTTGTTTCTTCAGGACACAGATCACAGGTAGGGACCAGAAAGACTCACAGGCCACACGTTTGTTTTCTTTAATGGAGTTCACATTTGAAAAAAAAAATCAGAGGCGCCTGGGTGGCTCAGTCAGTGAAGCGTCCGACTTTGGCTCAGGTCACGATCTCGCGGTTCACAAGTTTGAGCCCCATGTCGGGCTCTGCGCTGACAGCAAAGCCCACAAAGATGTAGCCTGGAGGTCGCCCCCGTCCAGGCTCAGTTCAAGCTCCATCTTGGTCAGTGGGTGAAGTTTTCATTACACCCCAACCCCCACAGGAAGGTTTTCTACTCTGGCCGCAGCCAATCCCTCCGACACAGAAGCTTAAAACAACACCACTAACAGCTCGGGACTCCAAGGTCACAAGCAGGCTCCACAGCCCCACACTGACAGCCCCGCAAGGCTGGAAGCAAGCCGCCGGTCGGGCTGGACTCTTCTCTGGAGGCTCGGGAGAATTCCCTGCTTGCAGACTCAGGTCCCTGGCATTCACTTCTGTGTGGTGGGGACTGGGGTCTCCTCCAGGGACCATCCACCCTCAGCCCCTAGAGATGGCCCACATTCGATTAAATGATAACGTCTGTTTGATTAATCCAAAGTCAACGGACTCATAACCTTGCTTCCTTCTACAGGATTCCATTTGGAATCCCAGGCCGAGCTCATGGGGACAGTATCTCGGATTAGGGCTGAAAATCCTGGGGGACCATCTCAGAATACTGCCTGCAGCAGATGAAGGCCTTCTGCCTACCCGTCCTCCCACCCGGAATACACATGTAATACCTAGAGGCACAGCATCCGTTTTGCAAACATGAGGCAGCCAAGTGCTAATGATGGGGGCAGAAAAAGAAAGCCTGCTCTCTGAGACAAAAGTGAGCCACTGCACAGTCTGGAATCTCTACTTCTTATAAAACACGTCAAATAAACTCATCCGCTGAAGCTACAATTTGTAAGTGTTCTTAGTGTTAACCCCCCCCCAAACGCAGTCCTGTCTGATCACCGGGACTCGCCCTCTCTGCCGTCCACAGGCGACCTAAGCCACCCCAAGCTCACCAGCCGGGATGGAGCAGGTGAACGCATGTCTTCATCCCTCCGGGGCCCCGGCGCCGCGGCCTGGGGAAGAGACCAGACCCCCCTTCAGCGCTGGAGCTGGACTCCAGCCCATGTGACAGCCAGACCCTCTGCCCCTCCTCCGCCCTCCCACTGCACGTGTGCATTCAGCGCACCACCTGGCAGAGAAACTGCATCATCTTGTTCTACCCGCTTGCGAGCGCGGGCCCTAACGAGGTCAGACAGCGAGTGTAATTCTCTTACACTCCCGAGCTATCTGGGTAAAACGGAGCGAGATCTGATTTTTATTTCACAGAACAGCCTCGGCATGCTGGCTCGGCAGGGAGAGCTCCTCATTCCGCCGGGGTAAGCACTTTCGCCTTTGAGTTTGTGCGTATAATCAGCTCGGAGTCCTTGGCCTTGACGGGGCCGTGGCCCGGTCCTTCTGAGGACCCGCGGGGCCCTGCGGCGCTGGGGGAAACCGGCTTCTAAGCGGCTGGGGTCTTCGAGTCCCTCTTCCTTCCCCAGGAGAACGGGCCACCGACCGTCCCGTGGCCCCAAGCCGAGCCGTCTTTAGGGGACCGTCGTGATTTCCAGGGTGACCTTGTCTCGGTTTGTTGCAAGGTGTGTCATTATCCACAGGAACGGAGAGAATAGAGTGAGATCGAGCCTAAGATCCCGGCGGGGTAAGACCAAACCTGCAACTGCTTTGGTGCTTCCAGGAAAGGATTCATTTTTAAGTAGAAGAAAACACAAGGCAAGGAAGCCGCTTCCAAAATCACCAGTGAAGTGTCTCATTCGCCTGATCAAGTTGGTGGAGCCGCAGCTGTCCGTCTCATGAACCGCATCGTCCGGGAACACCGGCGGGACGGCCGAATGACCTACCTGAATCCAGGGCTGATGAGAAACGGTGAGACGGAGGCCAGCTCCTGAGAAGGAAGCCGGACGCTGGGCGGCTAAGTGCTTCGGCTTCCGCGCCCGCCTGCTGCGGGATCGGAGCTCGGCGCGGCCGCAGCGACCTGGCGGGGTGTGGACGTACTCTGCGGGCTTAATTCGCTGTTCGCTCCAAACACCTTGCTTTTACGGCGGTGTCCAGATGTGGAAAAACAGTGCGACTCTGGTTAAATCTGCAAACGTCTGCTGTGTCTAAGACTGTCTCCCACGGAGGTGTGAGGGGGGAGAGCGAACTCACAGGCACGGGTGAGGCCTTTCTGGGCCACGGGAACGAGCCCCAAGGGGAAACCTCGTGCACCTGGGGCTCGCTGTGCGGCTGCTGCTGTTAAACCTCGGCCCTTAGAGAGCAGAGCCGGGGCAGAATGGGCCCCTGTAGACGCTGCACTTAACACAGGGCACCTGCTGGTATCGACCAATCAGGACGAGACCTTTCTGACCAATCAGGAAGAGGCGCATTTTTTCCCCTCTCATTAGCATATCGGACAGAGTGGGAAGCCGACCAGCTTCCTTACACAGAGGCGGGGGGAACTACTCTGTTAGAGCCATGTCCCCTCCAGCTCGAGCTGCGGCCCCTACAAAGCTTTGCCTGTGCCGTTTTTGGGGTCTGGCCTGGTGTCTGTCATTGTGGGCCCAAGGACCCGACTTTGGTAAGCCTGGGATTTGGGCAGTCAGGGTCCAGCTGTGCGATCTTGGGCACGTGACTAAGCCTCTCTGGGCTTTGGTTGTGTCACCTGTCAACTGGGCGGGACAGCCACACAGGGAGTGAGAATCCTTGTCTAAATGGCCCAGAGCAGGGGCGCCTGTGGGGCTCAGCCAGTTAAGTGTCGGGCTTTGGCTCAGGTCATTATCTCCGGGTTCAGGTCATGATCTCATGGATCCTTGAGTTCAAGCCCTGCATCGGGCTCTGTACTGACAATTTGGAGCTTGGAGCCTGCTTCAGATTCTGTGTCTCCCTTTCTCTCTGTGCCTCCCCCACTCATGCTCTGTCTGTCTGTCTGTCTCTCTCTCTCTCTCTCAAAGATAAACATTAGAAAAAACTTAAATGGCCCAGAGCATACAAGGCCTGGACCTTTCCCTCTTCCCCCACCCAGGAGACGGCCATGCCAGCTTTGCTGCTGGGATCACCTACTTCTCTAGTCCCAGATATGCGAAAGCACAGGAAATTACATTTCAGAGGCCACAGGTCTGTGAGTATGTCTCACTCACAGATGCAAGCTAAAGAAGTCCAACGGTGTCACTTCAAGGTCACTGCCGGCTTCCAGCAGAGCAAGGTACACGAGGGTGCTGGGTAAACTTCCTACATCCTCCCCCGGGGCCGTGTTCAGCTGCACAGACCTTGCCGGACATGACCTACGGGACACCGGGGTTTATTATCTCATTAAGAGGAGGGCATCCGGTTCGTTTATGTAAGTGACATCTTGCCCTAATTGGGCTCTGCCACCCAGGATGCCAGCTTTGGCTCTGTCACGATGACACATTCAAGATGTCACCTCCATCCCTCCTGCACTCGTGGGAAGAAGGGTCACCCAGGATCTTGGCGCAAAAGAGCACTGGAAGCGTGATGCGTCAGGGGGTTACGGGGTGAATCACCTGCTTCGTGAGGTCCTATCCTAACCTCTGCCCGCCCTGCATCCCAGTCATGCAGCGCCCCTTCACGATGGAGGCCCCGGGATTTGGTTTTAATCGAAAAGGGAAAAAGAAGCCAACACAGAGAGTCTCTGATCCACATCAGATGAAGTGTGAGACCCACGAGGGAAGGTTAGAAGGACGCGTCTGCATCCAGGACACAGCTAACGCACCGAGCTCCGGGGGCCGGCAGCTTTTCCGCCCTTCAGAGACGGCATATTTTTACCCAAAGACTGAACAGTTTATCCTGATGTCAGGCAACCCTTTATAGTTGTAAGGAAATAAAAAAGGCTTTCCTTTTGAGAAAGTTTCACCAAATGCCCCAATTCATTCCAAGTGCCGTGTTGTGCTCTGTGTACTTTTCCATGACGACTAGCCTGCGAGCGGAGGCCGATGGCTACCGGGGAGGGCGGTCACTGGGGGACCTGACAGCAGGTGCACTTGCCCTGTCGTGGACTCTGCAGGCACACTGGGGTGTGAGTCAGCATGTCAACTAACTTGAATTTTTAAAAACAATAGAAATTTAACTGAGCAATTTCAGGAGCAAGAAGACAATTCCTTTCTTGCTTTTTTTCTTTTTTCTTTTTTTTTTTTTTACTATGGAAATGCATAGGGAGTGGATATTACTGGAGAAGGTTTACAGGGAGGCAAAGCCCATCCTCAGAAGCTTGTGACTGCAGGAGAAGGGGATCGAGAGATGGCCTCCAGCATTGGTCTCCATCACAGTGTCCGGGCTGCTGCAAGCCGTGTTTTATTTTCTCTAAAGCTCCACCGTCTCTTCCTCTCTGCACTGCCAAGGAGTCCTATTAACCTGAAGTGCCGCCGCCATGTGCTTCTCTGTGGGAAGGCCTAATAAACCATCTCATGTCGACAGTTCAAGAGTTATTGCTTTGAAAGGCATTTTATTTGCAGAGCAAAATGAAGCCTCACTTGGGGAATTCTGCATCTATTGATGAGTATCTTGGTTGGCACCTGGTCTCAAATGGAGGAAGCGGAGGCACAGGTTTGGGTGCCCGGCGTCTGCCTTCCAGGAAGATTGTGCCTCTGACCAGGACACAGGGGCATTTAGCAGGACCTTTCCAATGCAGGGACATTTGTGCACCTGCAGGTGGTGCCCTGGTCTCTGCCCACTGAGTTAGGTGTGCAGTGCCTCCAGCCCCTGGGACAAGCAAAGTACCCCAACAGCTTCCAAGTGCCCCCACTTGAAAGCACAAAGGACCAGGCCTGGGGTACCAAGGGGAGGGGCATGGGGGTGAAGGAGGCCTGGAGAGGGAGGGGGGTGGAATGGATTGGACGTTCAAGCAGGGCCTGAGACCAGCTCTCCCTAAGGCTGGTAACACAGGATCATTTTTTCCTGTTTTTGTGGGTTTCTGCCAATTTCAACCAAGTGGCCTGACAAATGCAGAAGGAGAAGTGATTAATAACCATTTTTGCAATAAAGGAATGCATGAGTGACTGCCTTCATCTTGTCCTGCAAGTGTCAGGAGGCTGCCCAATTTATTAGCGGAGAATTCTCGCCGTGGCGCCTAATAAATATCACCGCAGGCCGCTCGATGAGACAAGACACCTGCGGGTCTCCCGGGAGCCAGCGGTGGAGAGGCGGCCATGGCAGGCAGTGCTGCGCAAACTCGCATCTCCACACGGGGCCGGTGACAGTCCCCCCGGAGCAGCGGATGCGAGGCAGAAACACTGAGTGGAGCTGTCCCCTGCCCTGCCGGTTGGGGAGCCTGTGCCTCTTCTGCCATTCTGTCCCTCGCATCCTGTTAGAACCCAGAATAGTCTGTCTCGTGTGAAATTATAACAGCAATGGATCGTAATACATAATTTGCTGAATATTTAAAATCCATTTAATTGACAAAAAAAAAACCTGGCACCACTGGCACGCTCCTAAGGAGGACACTTTCGAGGACGACTTTGCTAACCCCGCGTTCATTTCCCTCCTGTGAACAGCACCCCAGCGGGGCTAAAGCGCATCTTTGGTTCTCAGTGGTGCGGTTTCCGCGGGCAGAGCTGACTGCCCAGGCTCGGGGGCGTGGCCTAGACCTGGCCAATCAGGGCTCAGCTCCCGATGGGCCGCAGCGATTGGGTCAGAAAGAACAGGTGCCCAAGGCCACAGCCAATGAGGGGCAGCCCAGGCTTGGGGCTTGGCGGTTCAGCGGCTGGGCGGGACCGGCCGGTGGGACGAGCCCCCGTCAGCCCCGAGGTTGCCGCTCTGCGTGGTCCGCCGGTCCGAGGACGCACTTCGGTCAAAGGCACGGGGACCCCGCACAGACTGGGGGTGAGCGCAGCCGCCGGCCCCGCGTTGGCTGGGGGCGAGCCGAGGGGCGTCTGTGCCACCTTCCGCCTCTGTGGTCAGCTCGCTCGGAGCCTCCTGGCGGCCCCATTTCTCTCTCCTCGGACCATTTCTGACCCATTTCTGTGCCCACACCCAGACTTCTGGAAGCATCTCTCCGTTTCCCTACCTAGGCACAGTGGGAACAGTCGAGGTAGGTCAGCCCACCCTCTCTGGGCCGTTAGCTGCTCTGCCCGTGACCCTCTCATGCTCAGATTTAAAGTAATGCTCTTCCTCTTGTACCATTAGCAGCTTCTAAGTCCCACTGGACCAGTAAAAGAGCCACGTGAGTGTTTATTATTGACGCAATAGACGCATCCTTTACCTTGACACCCGTACCTCTATTTGGATAGAATAACAAGCACGGCTACTACCACCGTTAGGATTTTGACCACTTCCTATGCACCGGTCACTGTGATTCGTGGATCACGTATACAGTGTCATATGGTCGATGCTGCCAAACGACGGTGACAGCATTATTAATATTCTGTATTACGGATGAGCACATTGTGACTCTGGGAGACTAAATAATTTTCAGGAGAAGTGAGTCTAATAAACAAAAAGAAACAAAGTCAGTAGATGAACAGACAGAGATAAATCAGATACAGGGCTCTTCCACTGACCCTGGATTCAGCCATACCTGAAGCTGCCTGCATCCCTGAACTTCCCATTTGTGAATGCTGATAAATGTTGCTTTCTGCTTTCAGATATTGAAAAGAGTTCTCGCTATTAAAATCAACGTAAAGGGTGAGTACAATTATCCTTATTTGAGCAATTTTTTAATGTTTATTTATTTGGAGGGAGCGAGAGACAGAATGTGAGTGGGGGAGGGGCAGAGAGAGAGGGAGACACAGAATCTGAAGTAGGCTCCAGGCTCTGAGTCAATGTCAGAGTCAAACCCATGAACTCTGGGATCATGACCTGAGCCGAAGTTGGACACTTGACTGACAAGCCACCCACGTGCCCCTTATTTTAGCAATTTTAAAAATGAGGCCAAGAAGTTAAGTCACTGACCTAGGGCTCCATAAAACAGGGATTATTTCTATTTTGCTGAGCTTGAAATCTGCATTTCCCACACAACACTTGGTTCTCACCTTTGGCAGAGATGAGAAGGAGGAAAGATGGAAAACGGAAAGAAGAAAGATCCTTCACAGTTAGACGATGGAGAAGGCAGGGTTTTAACTGAAGTTCACTTGCCTCTATGGACATTAAAAACATAGCATCAGGGCGCCTGGGGGGCTCAGTCCGTTAAGTGTCCAACTTCAGCTCAGGTCCTGATCGCGCAGTTTGAGAGCCCCACGTCGGGCTCTGCGCTGACAGCTCGGAGCCTGGAGCTGCTTCCGATTCTGTGTCTCCCCCTGTCTCTGCCCCTCCCCTGACTCCCTCTTCTCCCACCCCTCTCAAAAATAAATATTTTAAAAAGTTTGAAAAAATATATAGTATCCCTCTATTTGGGAGTATGCACCCCGTAGTTTTTCCTCTGGAGCCTGTGATCACTTCCTCTTAGTTACAGGAACACAAAATACCTACTAGCTTCCTTTGTGCTAAGTCACCAGCCCCTTGACTCCTTGCTTCAGGCGAGGAATGAGCACGAAACAGGCACTATCCTGGATGCTTTAAACTCAGTTGTCTAACGCAGCAGTGAGCACTCAGAAAAATCACTGGCATGCCCGAAGGATGGGTTTTAGGCTCTGTTTCTACATTTTCCTGCCTTTTGAAGGTCAAATACGTATGGATTCTTGTCTGTACATTGTAAATGGGATGCTGCGGGAAGTTTGAATTCTGTGGAGACTCTGGATTCTGTTTTACTCCTCAGGAAAGTGTTCCCTTTTTAACTTTGGCTGGCAGTCCCCTTGGTCAGATTGCAAAGCTGTCTCTTGGGCTGCAGCTCGGATCAGTTTTTATCCTGCATGCATATGGGGCCTATGCACCTTCCAACAGCGTGTGCAGAGTTAGACACAGAATTTGGGATCTTCCTTTCTGGCCCCGTCTGTTGCTAGGCTCCTCCTGTCTACCCTCCAGTGACTGTGATTGTTCCGAAGCCTGTGCTCTGCTTCTTTGGACCCCAGAGAGTGGGTTTCTACAGGGATGTACGTTGTCATGAACAGCAGCGGTGGTGACCTGTCCGGAGGAGCAAGAGCCACGGAAACAGGCCGCTTTCTCCGTGGCTTTCCCTTCTTCCAAGTGTCAGCTCCCTTCCAGAATCTGCCTGCCTCCCTTCACACTTCAGGGCCCTCGGGAAGTCTGTTTCGCTCGTTTGTTCATGCTTCACTTTCGTTGTGGGTTTTCTTCTGGATCCGGAGTTGTTACCAGATGCTGGGGACGGAATCTGAGTTGGTATTTACTCAGACACAGCGGCGGCGGGACTGCTCTGTAGCCTCCCCGAAGAGCTCCCCGACAGCATCCTGCTCTGGAGGGGGGACACTCCTGCCTCCCGCTTCCTCTGCGAGGTGCAGTCTGCTCGCCTGGCATGGGCAGGCAGCTGAGCTCAGTGCTTCCCGAGAGCTGCTTAGTGACTTCTGCTTATCCTCCGACTCCCCCTTCTGGAATTTCACGTCTCTAGCTTCTCCCACAATTACATAAGGTCTCGTTCCTGAAATAAGTTCCGCTTTCAGAGTGACTCAACTCTCCAGGTTGAACCTTGATGAATGGAGGCCTCCAAGCCCCATCAGTGACTATAAGAGCAACCTACATGATTTATGCGCGATGCCTGGGGGACCCCCACGCCCCCTCCTGCCAGCCTTGCTCCGGGTCCTCGATGGCCCCGCCTTTAATCTCTTAAGCACCCAAGAGAGCTCCAAGGAGGCTCTCCGAGCTAGTCTCCTGAGCCGCATGAAGGCAACTGCCTTTCAGGAAACACCGGGTGCTGAAATCCTACAGAGGACGGGCCAGGAAGCATGACACCTGTTACTCACGTGTCACAGGCAGAACAGCCGTAGTGACCAGTGCAGCCTCTTGAGAAGAAAGACATTCATTTGTGTAAAACGCAGCTGAATTTCATGACGCTAAAGCTCTGCCTGCCACTTGGCTGGGTCCCAGGAATCTTGAGCTTCTCTTCTCTCCCTGCCAGCAGAAAATGCCAGTGAGCGCCACCAGGGGGCACTGTTGACTCTATAACCGTTTGCAGCCCGCGCCCCCGGGGCAGGGAGCTGATCTGTTCATCACATAAATTAACGCAATTGGCACTGCATTGTTCCAACTGTCAAAACAACACAATTTTGGCAGTTTTCCATTGGAAGCTCAATCTTGTTTATTAACGGGCCATCAGAGAGTTTTAAGGGGAGTGGAGAACAATGCAGTGGGTCTGGCTGCAAAGCTTCTGGATCGTGTGACCCTGAGGAGGGTGGTTGAAAGCAGCTGGTCACGCATAGCAGGTGTCAGTGCGCCTCTTTCCCGACAACCAGCTAGCGCTGTAATGACCCATTAGCGATGTCATAGCTTAGGATACTGATCACCTGCGGCCAGGAGGGGCTTTAAAAGGGAGAGTAATAAATATCCCAGCTAAGGTGCTGGGCCGCATCTCACAGTGGTTGGATGAGCTTGAGTTGAATGATTCCCTATTAACAATTCAAAGTTTAGTTCCCACCAGGTAATGACTGTAGAATTGAGGACACATACCAAAGCCTTCGTGGGGAGACGCTGAGATCAATAGAATGGGTGAACCCACCACAGCCCAGAGCCAGGACATCGGAGTTGCTTTAGTTTGTTTCTTCCGGCTGTTTCTGCACCTGTTCACGGGCTATCCTACGTTCCATCTCGCTCTTCCCTCCACAGCGACTCTGCCCTCCTGTCTTGCCAGGCTCCACTCTTGTTGTTTAAGGTTTTATTTTTAAGTAATCTCTACACCCAGCGAGGCGCTCGCAACCCCGAGGTCAAGAGTCACATGCCGCGTGGACGGAGGCAGCGAGCCGTCTCACCATCCCCGGAGCCAGTGATGGGCCTCCCCGTCCTTGAAGCCGGGACTTGGAATTTGTTTAGTGAAGGGCATGTTCCGCTCCTTCCTGGGTCCTGGGAGAGTGGCCATGGGGAGAAAGACCTCACTGAGGGGGAACGGTTAAAAGGAGAGGGAAATTATTAAGGGGCCCTCTGGGAGGAAAAGCAGCAGGTGCATAGTGTCTGAAGGGACAAGGAGCAGAGCACAGGCACCAGGGGTAAGACGCAGGCAGATGGAGGAGAGGGAGGCAACAAAACCATTCTCTGGCTCTTCTCACAGTGGATTTGTGCCTCTTTTCTGGTGCCCACGTAAGACCTCTGTTTGCATGTTAGCTGAGGACAGATGCCCATCCGCAGTAGTCACACAACAATGACTTGTAGGATTAAAGAAGGAGGAAACATGGGAAGTGTTTTCCTCCTGCAGCAGCCTGATAATCCAAAGGGAGCGAGGGCATTGCTGGGAGCGTGGGTCATGAGTCTGAAGGCCTGGTGCCTCACGGAGGACAGGTTAGGCTTTGATACAGTCATCAAACAACCCCAAATGTCAGGGTGATGGAGCAGCCGCCCTCGTGGCCAAAGCCAGTCCCCATGTCCACCCCTTTGAGTATTGAATTTAGTGAGAGGTGGGGATGAAGTATCTGTCCTCAACCGACGCATAACCTTTCACTCTTCGTTTCTTCTGAAATGATGCGAAGCCCTGAATGCGGTTGTGATTACTTTGTGTTGAGACGCAAGAAGGAGTTTCACTTTGGCGAAATTTTCAGATAGAAAGTAGTTGGAATAATGTGACTTTGGATAATTACGTATGGAGCATAACGGAGTAATGATTTAGGGCGTCGGTACTCCAAAGCTGGTCCCCTTACACAGAGCTTCCGATGACCTGGGGGCTTGTTAGGAATGCAGAGCATAAGCCCCCCTCCTCCCATCCTCATCTAGTGAATTAGAATAAACATTTAAACAAGTTCCCAAGGTAATGGGTCAGCACAGTAAGGTCTGGGAATTGTCTACATGGATTCTCTAGGCAGAAGACTGATTGGATTCAAATCCCAGGTCTGCCAACCACTAGCTCTGTGACATTGAACAAGTTACTTCAACTGTGTGTCTCCATTTCTTTGTTTGTAGATGGGGCTAATGACAATAGTAACCTCATAAGATTTTTGTGAGGATTAAATGAGTCAGAGTATTTGTCAAAGTGTTTAAAATAGTGCTGAGCACAAAATGAAAGATCTGTAAGTGTTAGAGATGATGACAATGATGATGGTGATGATGACAGTGACGATGATGACGGTGATGGTGATGATGGTCGTGATTGAGCTGATGATGGTGGTGGTGATGGTGATGATGGTGGTGGTGATGGCGGTGATGATGGTTGGTTGAGGTGATGATGGTGATGATGATGGTGATGATGGTGGTGATGGTGATGATGGTGGTGGTGATGGCGGTGATGATGATGATGATGATGCTAATGGTGGTGATGGTGATGATGGTCGTGATTGAGGTGATGATGGTGATGATGGTGATGATGGTGATGATCATGATACAAACACGGTTAAGGAAATGTCCATGTAATTACTTCCATTTGTAACTTAATCTCAAACCTTACTCAGTCCCTATACCACAAGAATCGTTTGCTGACCTTGCAGCCTGAGTACAAAGGAGATGAGTAGGAAACCCACTCTGCGGGTCTTTAACAGAACGATGAAAGTCTGGGACGGCAGCAGGTGGGAGGAGGGACACAGGATAAGGGTCCATCTTAAAAGTTGTTCTCACAGGCCAACAGTCACCGCATCTTGCATCTTAGCAGGGGTAACTGAGCTCACGTTCCCGCCAGGGAAAATTAACCTCCGTGGAGCCGGAGTGTAGGTGGAGACACCATACAATGGCGCTGGGAAGCTTGCCTGTAAGTTTAAGTGGAAGTTACAAAGGAATAATTTTTCACTGTTCAAAGTAGAAAGGTCTAGCAAGTGAGACGTAACACAGGTTACCGAGCCACCTGGTGTAGAGAGTGGGCAGCTGTGAGCACACACCTGAACACAGGACAGTGTCATGATGACAGATGGCCTAGACTCAAACCCAGTTTGACCACTTCCTAGCTGGGTGACCCTGAAGGAGCCCAATACCCACTGTGACATCAGCTTGCTTGTCTGTATAATGGGATCATAAACGTACATATCGATAGGCTGTTAACAGGATTGGTTGGCAATTAGCAAGCACGTAACCATGTTGCTGCCATTGCTGTTATCATTATTGTTACTCATGCCGGCTGAGTGAGCTCAAGGTAAACTGTGGAAACTCATCTTCCTCCTAGTAATCGACAGCCTCACAATAGCTGCTCTCTGGACAAGGGCTCCTCTCTGCGCCCACACTCGTGGGGCTGGGAACACGGGACTGAGCAGGTCAGACATCTTCCCCCACGGGGAAGTTGCAGATACACAGGAAGTAAATAAGCGTGTAAGTAAACAAGAGTGGATGGTGAACGGTCCTTACTGGAGGACACAGCCTGGAGTCTTGATGCCTGTGTGGCTGGTGTGGAGGCAGAAATTGGCTGGTCTGTCTCCACAGCAGGACGCCTCCCCTAAGTCCCAGTGCGAGCTTCCAACAGGCCTGCGTGCCTTCCACTGGCTTAATGAGCACCAGGCTTCCTCTGCAGCCTGTGTCCTCCCAGAGGCCACAGTGACCCTTCGGAAGAGAAGATGGGACTCTTGGCTTTTCCACCTCTGGCCTTCCCACTTTGGGTTTCTCAGCCTGAAGAGCCCTTCTTCCAGAAACTGCCATCTTATAGGGTGCGTTTCTTTGCAGATTTCTTTAGTCTGTCTCCTGCATCATAAGATCCATGAATGCAGGACCTTCATCTGGTTCAGTGCCAGAACCTATTCTTCCATTAAGCATAAAGGAGATGAGGTCTATAAACATTAAGAAAGTGCTGGCACAGGGCACCAAACACATGCCTTCCTTCCTCTCTTCATCCCTTCTTACCCTCTCCTTCTTCCCTCTTCTCTCCCTTCCTCCCTTCCTTCTCTCTAATACCAAGCACTGTAGGAAGGACTTGACATTACATCTGCAGGACAGCCATAGCTGCCTCATGAGGCCAACACATAGCCCTTGTCTTGCGTGTTCCTGGTATGTACATAATCATACTTACGGGTCCCCAAGGGGCCGGCCTTATGAGCAAGGCTTGAGGCAACTTGAAGCATTCCATGCCTCATTTTACATGACACTAAAGACTTGGAACGTAAGCCTGACCCACACACAATCTGAAGGAACTTCGTTGACGTAGGAACCCAGGCACATGTGGGAGCAGGAGGTTTCCTCTCTCCAACAGCTCTTTTGTCCTATAAATCATGTTAACCGTCTCCATGTGCCCACAGCCCACGGGGCGTTTTGCAATTGCCTTTGAGGGGATTCGTGGTCTCTGATGTTTGTTATGAAATCCAGAAACACATCTGGAAGTCATTGAAGTTAAGGAATTAATGATTTGGGGGTTAAATAATACATGCCTTAAAAAAAAATAAATACAGGAAACTGTTAGCCTGGGAACGTCTAAATTCTCACCTCGATTTGGGGAGATTTTCCTTAAAAAAAAAAAAAGGTAACTTGACCATATCCTCCTTTTTTTAGCTCATCGGTTTGTTCAGTTTTGTGTGCAAGTTTGCTTGAGGTTTAGAAGATCACAGAGTAGATGAAACGGGATCCTGAAGAGGTTTTTGCAGAAGAGAAGCGCCCAGTACCCGGGCCTCCTGGTGTCCAGTCCTGAAGGGGCAGGGGGAAGCCTCTCGCAGGCCATGCGGGGAGATGCCACAGTCTGAAGGGGCACCTGAGATTCGGGGCACCCGAGGGTCTGGGAAGTGCATTTCCCTGAGGATCCTCTTGTTTTTCTCTTCATCTTCAATTGTTACGTATTTCTCGGTGGTGCTTTCCTTTTTCTCTTTCTTGATTTGCACCCTAGAGTCCTGGGCCCAGACCTCCATTTGGCGTTGCAGCGGATATTCTGTGCCAAAATGAACGCAATTATGTGTAACGTGCGGGAAGGGAGGGGGTTGCAATTGATAAACTTACCAGGGAGAAGGGCAGGGGAGTGGAGGGTGTAATTTGGGGCTTTGTTTTGTTCGCATTATCAGACAGGAGGGAGAGAGGATGAGGAGATCCTAATTCCTCATCCAGGAATCATAGATAATGTTGTATTTCCAACAGAGGCTAGAAACATTTCAATGAAAAATATTTGTTCTCCAGTGACTTTAGGCCAACAAATAAAAATGAGAAGGAAATGTGTTTCCCATTTTAGGAGCCCAAGTGTACTACTTTATGGCTGCTTCTCAAGGATTGTCTACATGAGCTGAATGAACTGAAGAATTGGGCAATTATCAGCATAATCCACTTAAAAAATGAAGTCTCCGCCACCCGGCCTCCCGGAAGTGGCCTGGCTAGTCTTTCCTGCCGCCTTGCATTCTCCCCACATCGAGCAAGTGGAGGGGGCTGAGAAAAGCTGCCAGTCCCGGATCCCAGCCTTCGCCCCCTCCCCCCCCGCACCCCGGGTTCCTCCTGGTGCGGGGCGCCTGCTCCTCTGTGCCTGAGCGGGGGCCTGAGAAATGGGTCTGCGGCTGCTCTGATTGTTTCTTTTCATTCGATCAAATATTTCTTTCTTTTATTTGAAATCCATTCCAGGCTCTAGTGGTCAGATAGGATGGTGACACGTGGCACCGTCAGGCGTCTTTTCCAAGGCTGGGTAAGAGCCTGGCCGCTGGGCCCAGACACCGATCCCCCGGGAACCGCAGGCGCAGCTGGGGCCGGGCCTCCCGGAGAAGCTTCTGGGCTCCTCCCAACGCATCGCTCACAGACACGAGAGGGAGTTGGGGTCCCGCCTGCAGGTCGCTCAGCTCCCCGCCTGATCCCTGACAACCAGTCACCGCACAGGCCAGCCCAGGCCAGGCAGGGAGGTGGGCGCTCCGAGCGTGCGCGGGGACCGTCAGGGGGGCGCACTTCCTCCTGCCACTGCGGGATTAGCCTGCTGGGGGAGGGGGCGTCCCATCCCCCTCGGAAGAGTTAGTCAAACCACACTGGGGGTGGGGCGGTGCGCACCAGTACAAAGGGACAGACAGTGTAAATGAGGCCCCCACCGCGTTCCAGCCCCCAGCCCCCGGGATCTTCCGCTTCACACACGCGGACACACACACACACGTGCGCACGCCTCTGTCCTGTGCACCCGGTCCCTCCTCTCACTGCTCCGCCCGTGCCCCCCCCCCCCCAACGATCTATCCAGAGCTTTCCGCAGCAGATTCTCAAGACGTCCCCAGCTTGCAAGACAAAAAACCCGGGGATGACCTGAAACTGAGGTGCAAGGGAGCGACTCTCCCTCGCCCCGCCGCGGCCTCGGGAGGGTGGCGCGGGGAAGGGTCCAGCTCCATCTTGAGGCGCGGGTCCCCGTGCAGAAGTGTCCGGGACGTGCGCCGCAGGGCGCGGGGGCGGGAGGCCGCCAGCGGGCGGAGCGG
>NC_043713.1:86518189-86579982 GCF_006229205.1 Suricata suricatta
GGGAGACCGGCTCCGCTGGGTGACACGGCGGTGGCACGGGCGTCCCTGCGCCTTCGCGCGGCGCCGCGGCCCGGACCCGGCCGAGTCCAGCCCGGGGAGAATCCCGCCTGTCTCCCGCCCCGAGCTCTGAGCGGGCTGGGCTGCAAAGGCGGTGGGAGAGACTGGTTGCCAATTGAGGTTAAAAAGTAGCATTTGCTTTTCGAAAGTCCGTGTGCACCGACTGAAATTCCAGAGAAATCTGCGCTCCTGGAGGCTGCAGGTTCTCAGGCAGAGTTCCTGGTCAGGATCGCTGGTTTTGAATAGTGTTCCTTTCCCCCAGAGCTCCAGGTAGACGGCAGTGCGCGCGCAGGGATGGGGATACTTTTCGGTTTTATCTGGAAGAATAAACATACTCAGCATCTGGTGCCTTCGCTCTGCTGTTACAGCTCTGCGTCCTGTCGCTTGTAGGGTTCATTTTCCCAACATTTAAAGTGGCCATTAAAAAAGAAATCCCTTCCTCAAATACTTGCCAGCGACTTTTTGATGCTAAAGTGACTGGATGGATGGAAGGCACTTTGTAGAGGAAGGTGGTGTCCTTTTATTTTTTTTAATGTTTTTTAAAAGGTATTTTTGAGACAGAGACAGACAGACAGACAGACAGTGGGAGCAGCGGAGGGTCAGAGAGAGGGGGAGATATAGAATCCAAAGACAGGCTCCAGGCTCTGAGCTGTCGGCACAGAGCCCCATGCGGGGTTCAAAACCACAAACGCAAGATCATGACCTGAGCCAAAGTCAGATGCTCAAAGGACTGAGCCCCCAGGCGCCCCAAGGTGGTGCCCTTTTAAAGTGAGCGAGGGGAGAGAGGCCCTGATCAGGTTGCTTCCCGACCTCCCTGGAGGATTTAATCAGGCCAGAAGTCTGGGTGCTGAAGGCGCCCTTTTAAGTAAGTTGTGGGCTTCTTTTAATTAAGTCCCTCTTTTTACCCCCACCCCCCTCCCCCAATCTGGAGGGTTCTGTCTGTGATCTAGAAGGCAGCTGTTACCGTGCCCAGGTAGAAGCATCTGGGGCAGGAATTTGGAGGGAAAGTGGACCCGGGGATTTTATTTTGAAAGTGCTATTCACACAGCCAGCAAGGGTTGGGGGTGATGGAGATTGCAGGGATGCACTTGCCGCACCCCTACCCCAAAGCCACCCCTCCCTGGCTTAGCGCCACCTCGCCTCTCCTCTCCTTGCCTGTGGCCCGCCACTCATCCTCTGTCAGATCTTTTTCATTGTTTCCCACGATCAAAGATAGACCCCCCCCTTTGAGGCCTCCCCAAAGAAAATGTGAGATTTCTTCTAGAGAGGAAAGTTTCTCCGCCCTCATTTAAATTTGTGCGGGGGTGGGGGGAGCCATCTCTGGCTCGTCCTGCCCGAGGATTTAAGTGCTGGTTTCTAGAATCCTCGAAACCACTGATCGATTTTTAGTACCAATTGCATGTTTATTTTCCACTGTGGATTTAAGGCTCTGCACTTCTTCAGGGTTTGGAGTAGAGTCATTGTTCCTGGGAGGTTCTAGAAATAGCCAGGACGGTGAAAGACGGGAGTCTTCTTGAGATTTAAGACCTAAGACGGAAAGCTTGGGTAGGTGAGGGGAAGTGTCCTTCAGTTGGAGGTTGAGGAATTGTCCTCAGGTGGGGCAGCGGGAGGTGCCCTGGGGGCGGGATGCCAAGGTTGTGTCACAAATAGGACCCTGGGGAAGGTCTCACAGGACCACAGCCTGTTCTGAAGTCTGTCCTTCAAGACTCAGAACCACTGAGCCCTTGCAAGAGCTGTCTGACCAGAGGCACCGGGTCCCACACACCTGTGGTGTGACGCCCCCAAGCCGCTGCGGGTTGGACCCTGTAATTGCACACACTGGTGATTTCCCGGACTGTACAAATACATGAAGGAGGCTGAGACCCAAAATAGTCTCGCTGCACTTTATTTATTGATGCCTTTATTTATTTCTTCTCGAGATTTTATTTTTAAGTCATCTCTACACCCAGCGTAGGGCTCGAACTCACAACCAGAGATCAAGAGTTGTGCGCCCTACGGCCACATCCACCCGGGCGCCCCGGGGCTCTCTTCCGTGGAGCTCTGCACTGGGCACCGAGTGCATGGAGACCAAACGAGCGGACCTTTTGGAACTGGGTTTCTGATACAGGATTTGGGGCCGGAGGCGGGCTTCATGAGGAGGAGAAGGTAGTGCGGGTGGAGGGGGGCTCGGGCGCTTGCTGACGCTGGAGACCGAGGACCCCGCCCTGGCCCGCCTGCGCTCAGAGCGCACACACGTGGTGCCCGTGCATGTGCGGTTTCCGTCTGTCCATCCCTGTCCCTCCGGTTGGAACTCCCTGCTGCACTGAAGATTCTTAGAAGTGATTTCAGCTCCTTGGAGGCCCTTCTGCTCCACCACCAGACCCTGGGTCTGTCTTCCTGTCCCCACAGCTCTCGCCTTGTGCCTGCAAACTTCAGGACCTCCGGACGCAGACAAGCACGGTTTTGTCTATATGATAATTTTTTTTAAAAATTATTTAATATTTATGTATTTTTAAGCAGGGGAAGGGCAGAGAGAGGGAGACACAGAATCCAAAACAGGCTCCAGGCTCCGAGCTATCAGCACAGAGCCCAGTGCGGGGCTCTAACCCGTGAACCGTGAGATCATGACCTGAGCTGAACTCGGATGCTTAACTGACTGAGCCGCGCCCCCCCCCCCCCCCCCCCCCCCCCGCGCCCGGCTGCTGTTTTTTAAAAAAAGAGAATGGGCTCCCCAAAGCGGGAGGATTCATCATTAAAGCAGGATTTACAGGTCAACCTTGGGTGCACTTTTCCATATGACTACCCTGAACCAAAGCTGAGCCTAGGCGTGCCTCCCCGGGGGACTGGTTATTCACCAGCTCTCCCTCCTTGCAGCGCCCTCCCTGCCACGTGGGCCTCTGGCTCTTCTTCCTTCTCACTGTTCATAGTTTGCTTAATCACCAGAGTGGCTAGCGTCAGGCGGAGGGCTCGGAACTCTCCGTTATATTAGCAGTTAACACCTCCACCAGCAGAGGTTAAAACAAAGCCTCTGCATGTATTAGATATTTCATACATCCATAGTCATGAGAAGCAAGGCTAATAAAAACGAGTCTTTGGTATATTAATTGGAGTGAAAGGGAGTATTACTGAATTAATGGAATAAATGGAAAGTCTGATTGATAGAATTTTTTTTTACAGCAATCTACTTTGTTTAAAAGTCAGATTTATTAAGATGTAATTTGCATACAGTAAAATTCACCCTTCTGAGTGCAGTTACGTTTTAACAAATGCGTGTAGTCCTGGAAACACCACCGTAGTTGGGGTACAGATTGTTTCCATCTCTCCTCCAACTTTCTTCTGCGCCCCCAGGAGCCTCCCCATCGCCCCTGGCAGCCACTCATCCCTCTTCTGTCCATAGAGGTTTGCCTTTTTCATAATTCCATAAAAATGGGATCATGAGGCGATGCAGCTTTCGAATCTGCTACCTTTTGCTTAGCACAGTGCATTGAATAAATATTCTCCCACATCCGATACAACAGGAGGTTCCTTTTATTATCATGGTACATAATGTTCTGTCAAACGCCTGTGTCACACTCATTAATTGCTTCCAGGTTGAGGGACATTTGGGTTACCCCTCGCTTTTGGTAATTATGAAACGCGTCACTGTAAATATTCACAAACAAGTTTTCACGTGGACGTAGTTTTTTATTCCCTTCGGGTAAGGGCCTGGAACCGGCATTGCCGGGTGGCCTGGTAATAGTCCGTGTAACTTTATCACACTGCAGACTTTTTCATCCACAGTGACATTCTGCACTCCGTCCAGCAAGCTCTGAGGGCTCCCGCTGACTTTTATCTCCAGTGCAGCTTACTGTTTGCCATTTTGTTTTCCTTGATAGTTAATAGTTTTAGGAGGTGGCAGTGGTGTTTCTTGGAGGTTTTTAATTTTTACCCTTAAGACTTATGGAGTTGAACAGTCTTCTTTCTGCTTACTTGCTGTTTTCTGTCTTCTTCGGTGAAATGTCTTTTTTAAATCTCTGCCTATTTTTTTTAACTGGTTGTTGTTTTTCCTGTCATTGATCTTTGAGGGTACTTTATATATTATGGATGTGAGTCCTTTATCAGATACATGTTTACAGAGATTTTTCTGCCAGTCTGTGTCTTTGGAAGAGCAAAGTGCTTAATTTTAAAAAAGTTTGCTGTGTTAATTCTACTCTTGGTAATTTGGTGTCACATTGAAGATGTGTTTGCCTAGCCCACGGTCACGGGGATGCTTCAGATGGCACAGTGTTGTTCAGGGACCTCATGTTCCTGCCGACTTTATTATTTCCTCTGCCAGGTACCCAGAGAAGTGTTGAGATCTCTGAGGATGTTTTATAACTGTCTGATTTTCACTAAAGTTCTGGCAGCTTTGCCTTCATAGATTTTGAAACCCAGCGTTAGGACCATACACACTTAGTATTCTGTCTTCTTGGTGAATTGACCTCCTTATCATTATGTGATAGCGTTCATTGTCCCCTGAAAAACTTTTTGAAGTCTGTTTCATCTGATATTAGTATAGTTCCCTCAACTTTCCTTTGATTAGTGTTTGCACTTGTCACATCTCTTTTTTTTTAAATTTTTTTAAATGCTTATTTATTTTTGACAGAGAGAGAGAGAGAAAGAACGAACGAACAGGGGCGGGGCAGAGAGAGAGAGGGAGACGCAGAATCCAAAGTAGGCTCCAGGATCTGAGCCGTCAGCTCAGAGCCCAATGCAGGGCTTGAACTTATGGACTAGGAGATCATGGATTTGAACTGAAATTGGATGGTTAACTGACCGAGCCACCCAGGCACCTCTGTAAAATATTTTTAAAATTAATCTATGTCTTTATATTTATTTATTTTTATAAATGTTTATTCATTTTGAGAGAGAGAGAGCATGATCTGGGAAGGGGCAGAAAGAAAGGGGGACAGAAGATCTGAAGCAGGCTCTGCACTGGCAGCAGAGAATCCGAGGCAGGACTTGAACTCACAACCCATGAGATCAGGACCTGGCCTGAAGTCAGACATTCCCCCGACTGAGCCATCCAGGTGCCCCTGTCTCTTTGTATTTAATGTTGTTTGTTGGGTTTTGCCTGGTTATTCAATCTCTTAATCTCTGTCTTTTATTCACTGTGTTTAGAGCATTTATATTTAATGTGATTATTAATATGTTTATATGAAAACCTACCACCTTGCTCTTTGTTTCCTTTATATTTCACCTGTTCTTTACCCTTTTCCTCCTTTTTGTGCATGGTTTTCTATGGGATATATGTTCTGTGATTCCATGTATCTCCGTGTAGGCTCACCACTTCTCCCTCTTTAAATTTTAGTCATTGCTGTAAGGTTTTCAAAATACATCTTTAATTCATCAAAGCCTACATTCAAAATATGTTATGCTACTTTATGTGTTGTATAAAAAGCTTAAAACAGTGCATCCAATACTTTCCCTCTACGTGTAACCCTTTTCAAGTGCACACATCTTACACCCTAGGAATTGCTAAGAGAATTTTCAGTTAGAGATTATTTGTGTATCCTTTGGGAAGGATTAGGTTTCCTTGGCTTGCCTTGGTTTCTGAGTGGATACTTATGATACCCTTGAAACCGTTTTCTCTGCAGGACTTTGTTCTGTCTCCTGCGTGTGTGCTGAGACGCACAAAAGTGTTTAAACACCTTAGGGATTTAGAAGTTGACTGCCTTTAAGGAGCGAACAAAGGTGAAATACAACACAGCCAAGTCTGAATTAGCAAAATTTCCAGGACAGTGGTCCTAGATTCTCTCGGAGCAGCTGATTCCTTGTCTTCTGCAGTGCGTACGTTTCTTTGTCACTGATTAAGGATGTTCTTGGTGGTAATATTAGGAGCGTTTGGTTCACAGTTGCAAACGTCTGGATGCCAGGGCAGTTCCAGGGGTCCCCGCAGCAGACCATGCTTCCTCCACACGGAATGCCTTTTCTTCCTTCCTCCGCACCCTCCCTGCTGTCCGCAGCCTGCAAAGCTATCCCTTATGGGTTAGGTAGGCGGGCTCAGTGCTGTAGAAGGAGAAGTTTGGTTCGAGTCTTTGTTGGGTCATTCCCCAGCACCGGTCAGAACCTCTGTTGGCCACGGGAACGTATCAGGCCACCTGAGAACCAGGAATCTGGAGCTCTTGACCTGAAGGTAAAGGACCCGGTTTCCTACTGGTCAGAAGTTGCCTTATTATAGTTGATGTCTTGCCTCATGGTGCTCTAATCATTTTATTTGTTTTATCTCTGAGCTCCTGTTTTAGATTCTAGAGAGAAAGAAAGCCTGGACCCCTCGATAGACTTTAGCATCCCCTGGGAAGCTTTCAGAAGTGCTAATCCCCAGGCCCTCCCCACACAGACTGAATCGGGATCTTGGGTTGCCACGGATGAGAGACGGGTTGATCACACTTACTTTGTCGGGTATTTTCTGAGGACGCCACGGTGTATCTGGGATTGAGATCTGGTTGCCTGGGTCCTCTCTGTCTAGAAAAGGTGAAGACTGTGTGACGGACACTTTCACCCTCTCCTGTTCAAGGGGAGAGGGCATTTCTCCCAGAGAAAAAAGGAAGAGCTGTTATTCAAGGTGGCGGGATGGGTGCTGGGAGGGAATCAGCCCCCGGGCCCTCCAGCCTCAGGTCCACGAGGTGGAAGACGCAGCTCCTGGTCTGTGGGATTTCTGAGAACATGGAGGGGGCGGCGAGCAAGAGGCAGGGGCCCGGCGTCAGCGTCCGGAGGCTGCTGCAGGAAACAACCTTATTCCCTCGCTTCCGGGGCCCGAGATCTGAGCTCTGGTGCTGGTGGGGGCTGGGCTTTCTCCGCAGACTCTGGGGGAGGACCCTTCTCTGTTCTGTCCACCTTGCTGACCCCTGCCGGCGCCTGTGTCCCTCCCGTCCCGGCCTCCCTCCTCACACAGCTTCTCTGCGTGCCTCTTCCCTTCTGGCTTAGAAAGACCCCCGTCGCTGACTTCGGGCCCACCCCAACCTGGGGCGAAGTCCTCCGGAGATCTTGGGCTGAATCACGTCTGAAAAGACCCGTTGTGCAAATCGGGTCGCATTCACAGGGGCTACGTGGCAGGGTCTCTGGGCGGGCACCTTTCCGTCCATCATGCGTGCTGAGATCAGGCACATGGAAAGAGCTCACTGAATCATAGCTCTTGTGATCTGCATAATTACCAAAGCCACGGAGAAGGAGAATCCCACGCCAGGATCCAGTCGGAGCTACCCGTGAATGTCTTTGACGTAACTGGGCATCACGTACGACGCTCCCAGGGAGCAGGAGACTCTGGTCGTGTGTGGCGGTGTCCGTCGGTTTTCAGCCTAAACGGAGCGCTGGCGGTGTATATTCTCAGACGTCCCTGGATGTGCTTCCTGCTTAAATGCAGCTTAGAAGTAATTCCATCTGGCTTAGTCTCCTAATGCCCGGCTGCCGCCTTCTCCCGGCGGTCCCTGAGTCCTCAGAACCTTGGAGAGCAGCTCCCTCGTTCCTGGGTTAATTTCTTCACCCAGCTCCGCGGCGGACTCTTCACGTTTCCTGTTCATGTCTGCTTTCTGGCGTGTTCCTCGCAGTCTCTGCGGGCTCGGACGCAGCAGACGTGTGGATATGACACGACCCACTTGGGCATATGGTGGCCGATTAGCAGCCCTTCGAGGCAATGAGGGATTCTCTTTTTCTCAAAATAAACAGCGGAACGTTCAATCCGTCCCCACCACCCCCACGACACACAGCCAGAGGCTCCTTCTGCTCTAAGCTTGGAGCTCCAGGTCGGTGATGATTGGAGGCAAAAACAAAAAACAAAACAAACCAGTAAATTTCACCCCATTAAGAGCACTGGGGGCAGTCTCCCCTTGAGAACAGTGAGGTTGTGCTCGGAGCCCTGGGACAGGTTCCCTCCTCCCTGAGGGAAGTGGTCTCTGCGTTTGCACCAACTCACTCACTTTATCAGCCTGGACCCCTCGGCTGCAGAGTGAAAAACCCGGCTTAGGCGCATGGTATCAAAGTCACAGAATTTAGAAAAAGAAAAAGGGGGGGTAGAACAGATGAGGTTGCTCAGGTAACTGAAGAGCCTGTGGGCTTCGGAGGCTGCTGGACCCAGGGGCCGGGCCGCGCCTCTAGACTCGCTTCCGGCTGTGTCTCTTCTATCCTGTGTCCTCTGTCGGCTGCGTTTGTGGGGGTTCATGGTTGTCACGAGGGGCCCTCCGACTTCACATCCTGCTCACAGAGCGCACTCCTTAAAACGAGAGTGGCAGGGGCGCCTGGGGGCTCAGCTGATTGAACGTCTGACGTTGCTCAGGTCATGATCTCTCAGTTTGTGGGTTCGGGCCCCGCGTCGGGCTCTGTGCTGACGGCTGGGAGCCTGGGGCTGCTCGGGATTCTGTGTCTCCCTCTCTCTCGGCCCCGCCCCTGCTCACGCTGTCTCAGTCTCTCTCAAAAATAAACAAACGTTAAAAAAATAAAAAGAAAGAAAGAAAGTGGCTTCCCTCGGGCACCCAGCTCTTGATTTCAGCTGAGGTCATGATCTCAGAGTCGTGAGATGGAGCCCACGTTAGGCTCCACGCTGACAGTGCAGAGCCTGCTGGGACTCTCTCTCTCTCTCTCTCTCAAATAATTAAACATTAAAAGTATTATTTTAAATAAAAAGGAAGCGGCTTCCCAAATGATTGTAGAAAGAGCTGGTGGCATCCGGCTCCTGTCGCTCAGGCCCCTGCACAACCTCAGCCAGTTGGGGATGAAGCGGGAGAGGACGGAGCGGAGGATTGCTCGGGCCTGGGACGCTCCAGCCTCAGGAGCCTGAGGTCATCGTCCAGAGGACCTCGTGGCCCAGAGGCCCCTCAGGCCCTATCGGACGAAGGGGAGCAGATGCCAGGCGGGCACGAGTCTACGCAGCCAACCAAATGAAGGACCTGGAGGAAGCTGGAAGCCCGGGGCGCTGGGGGCGGCAGGTGGTCAGTCGGAGGCGCAGCCCAGCGGCAGCTCCCTGCTCCCCCGGTGGGGCCCAGGCAGCCGTCCAGGCCGTCACACCTCCGCCACCCCCCAGGCACCCGCCTCGCAGAGTCATTTTCTCCCATTTTCCGTGGCGCTGGCTGTGCCCTCCCGTCCCTGCCTCCCTCCACCAGACCTTGCGCAGCCTGGGGACCGGGCACTGTGGCAGCGACAGTGATGTCCTCTGTGTGTGGGGGGGCTCTCCTCCCCCCCAGGACCAGGGGGGCCCCCAGGCAGGTGCCTACCGCCTCCCAGACTCTCCTGGCGCAGCCCCAGAGGGAAGCCTCCAGAAGCCTCCGGCTCCGGCCTCCTCACTTAGGAGAAAGAGAGAAAACCAGATCCTCGGGGAACCTCCATTTGGGGGCGATTTGTTCCGCTCCGGCTCCTTGCCCCTGTTTTCTACGCAGCGGTTTGCTCTTCTCTCCTGTTTTTGTGCCTCTTTTGGGTCAGCGCACAGCCCCAGGTGACCGTTTCCTTATTTTCCTCCTTTCTAACTGTGAGCAGCGAACCGACTCCGAGAGCAAGTTTTTCCGTTTATTTACCTCCAAACTCAGTGTTTCCATCTATGGCCCTGATGTCCTGATGACAAATGCCGCGTCCTGGCTGGTGCTGGTCACTCCCTGCTCCTGGCCCACTGCCTCCCTGGCCGGGTAGGGACCTCGGGCACCCGGCCCCTACCACCCAGGACGCGGGTCTGCCAGCAGCGGCTCTGGCGGGACGTTAGTTCTGGAGGCTTCCTTTCTCGTCGCGGGCAGGAAGTCAGCGGACATCAGGTCTGGCCAGCCTTCACCTGGGTGGTCTGTTTTCCTGCTCCGGGGGATTTGGGGCTTTTTCTCAGATGCCTTAACCTCCAGCTCCCCCAGCACACACGCTGCTAACGATCCGGTCCTGCCGCTCCTCATTCGGTCACTGCGAGTCCCGCAGAGATGGTCTTCGGTGAGTCTGGAAGGAGACCCAGGCATCCGCCCTCCTCGCTCACAGCCCCTGCGTCTCGGTGGAGGAGGCCCCGTGCAGACGCCTGTTGGTCTCTGTTCAGACCCCCACAGAGGCAAATGCTCCAATCAGATTCAGAGCAAAAGTTGCGATCTGTCGAAGGCTCTACAAGGTACTGGGTGAACTCTGACCCCCGCACCCTCACATACACTCTCGGTTTCAGTCCCATTGGCTCCTGGCTGGTGCTCGGCACCCCCAAGTGGACTCCTACCGCAGGACCTTTGCACACACCTGCTGTGGGGTAACTTCTGGTTATCCACTTCAGGTCTTTGATCACAGGTCACCTTCTCAGAGAAAAGTCTCCCTTTTTTTGTGCCTTCTGACCTTCTTATCCATCACAGCACTTTCTGTGCCCCTTCCTTATTTTCTTCAGTATTTCTTTTCACTTCTCACCACCTGATAATCCACAGATTTGACTTATTTGTTTATCCATCTCCCTCGCCCCTGGATGTAAGCTCTCTGCAAACAAAGTGTTTTCTGTCTTGTTCACTGTTGTGTGTATGTGTTTCCTTACTGGGTCCAGTGCCTGGCGAATCTGAGGCCCCTACTTCTTGGTGAATGAGTGACTTAATTCTACCTTTGGCTTCTCACCGTGTCTGCCTTTCACAGGGAGTGAGTCTCTTTGATCTTAGAGGGTCTGAAAAGTAGGTATGTTTGATGTGCCGGGCATCTTTATTTATTTTTATTTTTTAATATTTATTTTTTAGAGAGACAGACAGAGCATGGGTGGGGGAGGGGCAGAGAGACAGAGGGAGACACAGAATCAGAAGCAGCTCCAGGCTCTGAGCTGTCAGCACAGAGCCCGACGCGGGGCTCGAACTCACGAACCGTGAGATCACGACCTGAGCCGAAGTCGGATGCCCAACCGACTGAGCCCCCCAGGCGCCCCATGTGCAGGGCATCTTTAGGTGGCTGCCATTTCATAAGGGTCTCTGGCGGAGCACAGACCCTGCCTGACCCCTGCTCCCCTCAATCATTCCAGAAAAGTGTCCCTGTGGGATTCGAGGTGAGAAGGTCCTTACAAGAGTGTGATGCTCGAATGTGCTGGCCAGAGACAGCAGCGAAGCCTTGCCTTCCTTCTGTGGCCGTCCTTCTCTGCCCCCCTCCGCCTCTTGCTGGTGAGATCCAACAGAGCCTCCTTCGCAGATAATGGTTTCCAGAAGTGGCCACAGGAAAGGAATCAACTTAAAACAGAGACCAGAATTTCACTGTGAAAACAGTGGAAAACATCCTTGATTAGGACTTTCTCTGAACAACTGAGCGGATTACTGAAATAATGGCACGTGATTGCACATGGGCACAAGATATCGTTTTGGGGATGATGAAATTATGCCAGAATTAGTCATCAGATACGGCTTGATCCAGGTGCTTCAGTTACGACATCAGTTTTTGTTCTGCGTTGTTTGTTTTAGTTCTTCTCTTTGCCTGTGATGGTGTTGGCTTCGTTTTTAGGTTCTACGTGGCGGCACTTGGTGGCTCCACCTTCTCACCCTTGCGGGAGTGACACTATTCTGTGTGTCACTGGCCCTGTGTGGGTCTGGAACCCGGGGCAGGAGCTCCAGGGGGCTCAGAGTGGGGTGCCGGAGAAACTTCGGGTGTTACCCCGAGGGGAAAAGGTGCATGACTGGGGGCGAAAATAAAAATCAATATCCCCATCTTTCCAAATCGAAGAGTCTGAACGGCGCAGGCAGAGAAGACAGAGGGGAGTCAGGCAAACAGGCTGTATGTCTGCCGCTCAGAAGCCCCCCCCCGTCAGGGTGGACGGATAGGAGGCAGCACCGAGACGCTCCACTAACTGAGTTTGCGTCAGACGTGCCCGGACCCGGGAAGGGCAGGCGGCTTCCGCCAGTCCTGTCGGCCCACGCTCTCACCATCAGGCACCATCAGACACGGGAGACGGTCGGGGAGACAAAGGCAGGGTCCAGAGGGAGGCGGTTTCAGCAGATCAGCGCCTTGGCTCGGCCTCACTGACGGGTCCTAACTGGGAGGCAGGAGTAAGGTCTGGTGTTTATCCCGCCTGGGTGAAGTCCTTGCCCCACTGTGCGGATGTGGGCGCGCTGATGGACCCTGCAAAGCCGGGGCTTTGGGTGTGTGGCTCCCCCCCAGTCCCCCACCATTTGCCCACATTCCTGATACATTGACTATCCTCTCCTTCGCACGCTGTGCCCCGGGGGGCCAGCCCCCGAGGGGAGGTGCTCGGGCCGCTGGGGTCTGGAGAGCAGAGGAGGCTGGGATACTTATGCACCTGCTCTCTGTGCCTTTGCCCCTCCCCACCTGAACTCCTGTCGGGGGCCCCTGTCTAAGACCCTGCGCTCACTGGGTTCAGTGACACTGCCTTCTCCTGCCCCATCTGAAGGCGCCCGAGCGGGCGCTGGGGTCCCCTGGGAGCACACCGTGGCTCACTGTTCTGCCTCCTCCGAGCAGCGCCCCCTGACAGCACGCCGGCCCTCAGAGCTGGACTCTCCTTCCTCCTGAGATGGACACACGTACAAATAAAACTCACACAGCGGAGAAGAGGCGGAGGGCGCTCATTTTCATGTTCAAACAAGCGCAGGCCTCTGCAGAAGTTTCAAGGGCACGTGCCTGGAACTCTCTCCCACCGAGCCGTTTCCCCTAACGGACCAAACATGCTCGTCGCCCCCGAGTGTCTGCCGCTGCTGTTTTCTCGCCCACAAAGCTGTTTCTCCCAAATCCTCAGGACAACATCGCCGCCAGCGAATTACCGTCTCTGCCTCACCCCAGCCCAGTCTCCCCCTGGTGTCTGGGTCAGTCCCTTTCGTGTCCGCGTCTTTATTTTCCTTCAGTCTTTTCTTGACTCTCATGCCCGTGACACTTCTGCAGGTTGGGGGCTGGTTGTTTTGTGACGTCTCTCGCTGTGGGCGTGTCTGGTGATTCTTCACGATTCGCCTCTGGCAGGAGTGTCCCAGAGGGGCTGGCGTGTGGTTTAAATTTGTCACCGTGTGAGTGGTAGTCACCTCGGTCCCTTGATTCCGGTGGCAGGGGCCAGGCGTCTCTACCGTGAAGTCACTCTTGTTCTCTGAGAAATTAATAGTTCGTGAAAACACACTTAGAAACAATGCAAATATCCTGTTCCTACCCCGAGTTTCACTATTTCATTTATGAGTTTGTTAACAGGATGGGCTCCTGGATTTCTTCTGTCTGTGGCTTCTCTTTCACTACTATCATTATTTTAGTAAAAATTTTTTAACATTTATTTATTTTTGAGAGAGAGACAGAGTATGAGCAGGGGAGGGGCAGAGAGAGAGGGAGACGCAGCATCTGAAGCAGCTCCAGGCTCCGAGCGGTCAGCACAGAGCCCGACGCGGGGCTCGAACCCACAAACTGCGAGATCATGACCTGAGCCGAAGTCAGACGCCCAACCGACTGAGCCCCCAGAGCCCCTCATCATATCCTGTGTCCTCTGGCACGTCCTCCTCGTCCTTCAAGCCCTTCCTTCCTCTCCGGCGGTAAGAAGGTGGGAGGTGCATGCTGGGATCTCCCTGCCCGGTCCTAGAATCCCGGCGAGTTCCTCTCCGTGGGCCTGGTATTTAGAAGCCAGAATCAACGCTCTCGGTGTGCTCGCTGCTCTCCGGGAACGCGCTCCGTCCAAACCTGTCTGTGGACGGACAGGAATCGTTGTGCCCGCCCCAGCGCCTCTGTCTCCCTTGTAGAACACACGCGCTCACACTGATGGCTCACATCCTGATGAGAATCACAGAGCTTGTTCCAGATTTCTTCTCCTCTGTGTTTGTCACTCCCCTTCCCCATCCGCAGTCCCGGCCACTCCCCTGCTTGGCCCCTCTCGGTCCACTTGGGCTCCAGCACCTCTTGGTGGCTGCCCTCCTCGCCCCACTGTCTGTGGTCCCTGAGCGTTCTTCCAGGGACCCCCCGCCCTGGTATCCAGCCTGGAGCCACCGCGTCCACCACCTTCTGTGCTCGACCCCCCCCAACCCTGGGACATCGCACTGAGCAAAGGGGGAGTGTCTGTGTGTCTGTTATCTGATTTGCACGAATGCCACTCTACTATTTTCTTAGACAACGTCTATACATTTCAGATCAAAGGAACATGCTGCAGCTTCTCTATGCCAATGTGCCCTTCTTTTCAGGGGCGAAGGAGGACTGTGACCCGAGATGACCGTGGGCCGCACCACACTGGGCAGTCTTGTTTCAGAAACGCCTTGTCTGCAGGAGGAAGGAAGGGGTATGCGGTGCCACCCCAACGTGCCCTGGTGCCCATCTGTGATTGCCAGGATGTTCCGGGTGTGCGGGTCCTAAATGGACTCAACGTTAAAGATTTTTTTTAAAACGTTCATTTATTTTTGAGAGAGAGAGCGAGCAGGGGAGGGGCAGAGAGGGGTGGGGGCAGAGGATCTGAAGCGGGCTCTGCGCTGACCCTGGAGAGCTCAATGCGGGGCTCGAACTCACGAGCTGTGAGATCATGACCCTCTGCAGTCAGACACTTTACTGACCGAGCCGCCAGGCCCCCTCTAGATGAGCTCGACCTAAATAGTTTGCATTTGCAGCACCTGGGAAAAAAGAAAGTATTTTTGGTGCATCTAAATGCCTTTCCCCCCTTCAAACACGTGTGTAATGTTCCAGAAGGGCGCGCCTCTCTGGGGCCGATACCCCCATGTAGACACATTAGCTTATTCTTCACACGGTGGGTACAGATGTTATACTGATGGCCGGGAGTCTCAATGACTCAAGGAAACCAATAAGTCAGGATTGTTAAGAATGTGAAATGGTGCCGTTTTCAAGGTGTGGCCACACATCCCAAATCTAAATGCTTCGTAGGACACACGGCCTGGATCGCGGCCACAGGGCTCAGTCTCTCACCCCCGCCTCTGATGACTGTGCTCGGGTAGGGAAGGCCCGGCCTGGGCTCAGTCACACGGGACCACAGCAGCGAGATCCGCACGTGTACGGATGTCGGCGTTCCGTCCACACGGCTGGAGTCAGATTCCTCTTCCCGGGAGAGGAGGGCGTGTGCGCACTGGACAGAGCCTCCCGGGCACCCCACCAAGGGCCTTCTCTTACATCCTCAACCTACAGTGATCAAAACCGAGAACGTGACGTTGTCACAGTGCGGTTACCAGTGACAGACTTTCTTACGATGTCGCTGCTTGTCCCCTTAATACCATTTCCAGCAAAATAAAGTTCGTCCTGGTTCAGAATCATCGCATCCGGGGCTGCGGGCTGCTTAGTTGTGAAATTCCTTGAAGCCTTTTTAAAATCAGAAACAGCTGGGCCTCGTCTGTCCCTTACCACCCCCGACTCGCACAGACCGGATCTTCCTAGCGTCTCCCTCGGTCTGGCCGGTATCGATCTGGAAGTAGCAGCAGTATTTAGTTTGGATTGATCCGGCCCTCCTGGATGTGAAGTTCTGAGTTTGCATTTGTATTTGGTGGGAACCTAGGATCGCTGATATTTCGTGATCCCAGCAGGATCCACTGTCCCCGTTTTAGCGTCCCCAGGCTGACACGGCAGGCGTCCCCTGGCGCCTCAGCCTAATGGAGACCACGTTATAGATTGTTTTTAAAGTTTATTTATTTTGAGAGAGAGAGAGAGAGAGAGAGAATGCAGCATGAGCGGGGGAGGGACGGGGAGAGAGAGAGAGAGAGAGAGAGAGAATCGTGCAGAGCCGGATGCGGGGCTCGAACTCATGAACTGTGAGATCATGATCTGAACCCAAACCAGGAGCCGGATGCTTACCTGACTGAGCCACCAGGCGCCCTGAGCAGCCTGGGACTTTCAGCCAGAGGTTCTCACGAGCGAGGGGACAACGGGGCGACCCGGCCGGGAGTCGGCGGGGAGTCGTCCAGAATCGCCCGGGGTCAGACCCCACTCTCAGCCGGAAGCCCGGCACAGCCCGTGTGGGACCATCCCCTGGGACGGAAGGTCACATCTTGCTTCTCCCCACCGCCTTCCTGCCCCCATCCCCACCCCGGGGAGGCCAGCTCTCCTGGGACTCACGCTGCTGGAGAAAGTGCCCCACTCGCGGGCGCGCACCCCGAGGAAGATAGTAGATTTTCGGCACCAGGGACTGTGGATCCGTATTGAGGAGCCCTGCGTGCACATGGATTTACACGAGCCAACAGCTCGGTGAACGTCTCTGTCGGGTTAATGGAGACGCCACAGTGTGGCCAGGAGCGCGGGGTGCGCAGTTTGTAGGGGTGCACGCTCCCCCCGACACCCACACGGAACTCACATGGGAGGGTTTTCTCAGACAAAGGTGCCCACGAGGAGCACTGAAGCCCCGTCTTCAGAGACGGAACCACCCAGAACTTTGAATTCCGTGCTTCACAACGTGCAGCCTGTCCTGGGTGGTGCTCAGGAATTTTTTCACCGTGTATTAGTATCACCTGCACTTGCATTTACTCAAAAACGGCTTGTCTCCATTTCACATCTTTTCTGTCATCTGAGCTTTGCCCCAAGCCGCACTTTTCATGGAAGTCCCCGCTTTACATGCTAATTGCATTCCCGCCACCCCTGCCCCCACAAAAACGTGTTAAAACAAACGCACGACTGATCATGTGTTTAAAAGTCTGTCTGTGTTTTACCCAGACTATCTCCCAATGCACTCGTGGATGGCGGCAGCGGGTCGGAACACAAGCGCTGTTCTCCTCCATGGGCCGAGGGTCCTGACTGCGTCCTCGGTCACGGAGCTTGAAAGAGGAGGAGTGCAAGAAGCCGACCTCCCCAAGTCCTGACAGACAGACTTGGAGGCCAGAGAAGGGAATGCTCTTTGCAGGCACAGAAGCACACGGAGCTTGTGAGGAGGGGGCCCTGGGAGCCGCCAAGGAGGAGGTAGCCCTTCCCGGAGGTCTCCGGTCCAGACGGTGACATCCCCAGGCTCTCAGCAATAAACCGATGTCTAAGGCGGTGTTTCCCAGCGTTAAACATATACGCTCTTGGGGCGCCCGGGTGGCTCAGTCCGTGAAGCCTCTGACTTCGGCTCAGGTCACGATCTCGTGGGTTCGAGCCCCGCGTCGGCCTCTGTGCTGACAGCTCAGAGCCTGAAGCCTGTCTTTGGATTCTGTGTCTCCCTCTCTCTCTCTGCCCCTCTCCTGCTCTCGAGGTCTTTCTCGCGAAAGAAAGGAAGAAAGAGAGAGAGCGAGAGAGAAAGAGAAGGAAGGAAGGAAGGAAGGAAGGAAGGAAGGAAGGAAGGAAGGAAGGAAGGAAAAGAAAGAAAGAAAGAAGAAAGAAAGAAAGAAAGAAAGAAAGAAAGAAAGAAAGAAAGAAAGAAAGAAAGAAAAAGAAAAAGAGAAAGAAAACAAAAAACATATACACTTTTCAAGTAATTGTAAAACCCAGAGATTTTCCTACGCCCCTTCTCCCAGGGGGTGCTTGTCCTTAAGCAGCCGGATCCAACTTCTGCAAAAGCCAGAAGAGTAACAGTGCTTGAACTTGACCTTTGGTGGCTCATCTCCCACAACACGTTGGTCACTGTTCAGTTTACTAGGGGGAAATCCTGAATCGCAGGTGGAATGTTCCCTGTGCCCCCAAGTTAGGAGAATCCCCTCCCAGACGTGCAGGAGCCCGGCCTCCCTGGGCGCTGCCCTGCTGGCGAGGGGGAGCTGCAGCCGCTGGGTCACCTGTGCCGACAGGTAAGACCCCGAGGGGACAGGGACGCCTTCAGGGAAGTGACCTGGAGCTCCTGGAAGTCCTCGCCAGTGCAGCCTGGGCGGGTGGATCAGGCGGAATGCACACTGCGGCTGCTCTGCGCTCCGGAAGCCTGTGGTCCCAGGGGTCTGGGAATGTGAACCCTCTCCCTCGGGGTCTCTGCCTCCACCCACTAGTTGCTGGCGGCACCCCTGCTCCCCGCCACGTCCCCCCGCTCCGCATTGCCTGATGGCCCTGGCATTGGGCTGGCAGGTGTGGAGGGCCGGTCCTGAGCCAACCCCCCGCCCCCACCGAGGGTCCAGCGGGAACCACAGGCGGACGCAGCTGAGCGGAACCAGGGGAAGGGGAAGGTGGGTTGGGGGGCCTCGAGGTCCTGTCTCCCCCGGGCTCGTCCTGTGTCCTGGCGCGGGGGACTGTGCGCGTGTCCTGAGCTCACTCCTGTCCCCGGGGGCTGCCCCTCTGCACTCCCTGCTCCTGCTTCCCGCCACCTGAGTGCGCCTGAGGCCGGGACAGAGGACGTGGGGACGCTGGGCCACAGGCCCCTCCTCTGCCTTGTTTCCGGTGCTGCCCCTGCTTGGGGGGCGGGCCTGGGGGGGCTGCTGCCACTCCGCCGTGCCCTCCGGGTCCGTTCTCTAGGCCACGGTCAGCCCTGGCCCCGGGGAGCACGGCCCCCACCTGTCCCTCCACCCTGGGCTCCGCCCCTCCAGGGGCTGCGATCCGGGGGTCCCGCCGGCCATCTTTGGCTTCTTCGCTCTTGTGCCCACGTGAGATCAGGTCCCTGCGTTCCAGCCCCAGTGTCAGGGGGACGCCCTTTCTGTTTTTCTGTCTGGAGCCTCCCCCTCCCCCATTACATGTTCAAGTTTGCTTCGCGCTTCCTGCCGTGAGAGACTCCTGACGAAATAGAGTGCAAGGAAATGTACTTAGAGGGAGACCCCAGGACCCCGGCCTGTGTCTGCCGGATCCCCTCCCCGCACTGTGAGCCTGTGTTTGTGGCATCTGAAAGGGGGTGGGGGGCGCCTCAGCGGGTGAAGCATCTGAATCCTGACTTCAGCTCGGGTCATGACCTCAGGGGTCCTGGGATCGAGCCCCACCTCTGTGCTGACAGCATGAAGCCTGCTCGGATTCTCTCTCTCCTCTGTCTCAGCCCTCCTCCTTTCTCTTTCTCTCAAAATAGACTTTTTACTAAGGAGGTGGATAATCCCTGTCCCCTCCCGTTCGGAGCAGCAGTGGCTCCGAGTGGCGCCGGCCAGGTTTTCCTAACCTGTTCCGCTAGGAAGTAGGTGGCCCACGAGCGAGGAGGTTGTCTCTGGGCTGTTCAGAGTCCTGGGTACATAGTAGGCGCTTCATAGATGCCCGCGTGCGACTGGGTAAGAAGGCAGTGAAATCAGTACAGTGGGTTGCTTCCAGCATTTCTGTTTAGTAAATGGAATCGAATAGAAACTCTCAGAGTGCGTTCACCTGGCAGGTCTGTATTCTGTGTGTGTGTTTGCGGGCTTGCATTGCAAAATGCATTTCTGACCATTGATCGCGATTCAGAAACATTTCCCCAGCAATAGCACTGCTAGGGACCTACCCAAGGGACGCAGAAGTGCTGATGCATAGGAGCACATGTACCCCAATGTTCACAGCGGCACTGTCAACAATAGCCAAATCATGGAAAGAGCCTCAATGTCCACCACCTGATGAGTGGATCAAGAAGATGTGGTATATATTCACGATGGAGTACTACATGGCAATGAGAAAGAATGAAATCTGGCCATTTGTAGGAAAGTGGATGGACCTCGAGGGTGTCATGCTAAGTGAGGTAAGCCAGACAGAGAAGGACGGATACCACGTTTGCACTCATAGGTCTAACAGGAGAACAGGAGAAACCTAATGGAGGACCAGGGGGAGGGGAAGAGGGAGAGTTGGGGAGAGAGAGGGACACAAAACCTGAGAGACTATTGAATGCTGAAAAGGATCTGAGGGTTGAAGGGGAAGGGGGAGGGGGGAAAGGAGGTGGTGATGGAGGAGGGCACTTATGGGGAAGAGCACTGGGTGTTGTATGGAAACCAACGTGACAATAAACTATTTTTAAAAAGCTGACCAACAAAACCATTCGGGTCACTTTCTGTGAACAGGCAAGGGGCTGTGTAAATCTGCCCGCGTCTGAATCCTCTGGGAGCACGGAAGGCGCCCTGCGAGCCCAGGTCCCGCCCGCCGCCCCGGCTTCCTCTCGGCTTCCTCTCGGCTTCCTCTCACATCTCTGCAGCGTGACTCTGTCTTCCATCCATCCCGAACCATTTAGTTCTCTAATCGTATAGAAACTGTCGCTTGTTCACAGACCGAATACGGTATTTTAAAGAAAAGCTTTTGGTGATGAGGGAAATCACAGGGAAGGCTGGGTTTTATTTCTTATCTTTAATACAAAATATCACTCGCTCCTTCTTTCCTTCTTGAGCTTTTGCCTGACTGGACACCCCCCCACCACGGGTGGGGTGGAGGGTGCGGAAAAGTCTATTTCTTCCTCGAGCTGGCCCCGTGCAGAATCCCAGGCAGGCTGGGGGGTGTTTGAGTGCCGCCTTCTATCTGCATGAAAAAAACAGGTCTCCCTTCTTGGTGGTGGGTGAAGGCAGCCGCGTGAACTTGCTTCAGTGAAGGGAAAAAACTTTTCTTTCGGGCTCCTGACTTCCTCCTTCCAGAGTGGAACTACCCATAAACTGGCCCGTCTCTGTCTTCTCTGCTCCCCAGCCTGCTGAGGTCAGGGGTAGTTTTGGATGCCAAGGAAGGACCGTCCCGGTGACAGAACAAACCAGCTGTGTCTCTCGTGCGTCCTCCCTGTCACCTCCCTGGGCTTCATTTTAATTGCCATTCTCTTGAAAAACACGATTCCTCTTAAATTATTCATGGAGGTATAATGTTTGTGTGATCGGGGTAATTATTATAATTATGCATTGTGAATTTTCATAATTAATAACCGCACTCAGGTTTCCTCTGGTGCAGAATATTTCCAGAGGGGAATCAGATGGTCCCTGGGGGAGCGGAAGGACGGAGTACGGTGACCTGCCTCAGGTCTTGCTCAGCGGCTGATAGGTCAGCTGTCACCTCCCGGGGTGGGGATGGGGGCGTCTCGAGAGGTGGGAGGGATGGACTTGGAGGCTCCAAGTCCAGCATCTGTCAGGACACCTGCTCCAAGGCGTCCTGCTGGCACAGCCCATGGGAACAGCAAGATGGTGGTGGGGACGGGCACTGGGGTCCCGCTCCCCGTGGTTCCTGGTGGCACGGTGGCATTGCCAAGGACTCAGGCTCAGCTTGCTCCTCCCTCCGTTCTTGAAAGAATGTATAAAGCACAGGCAGGAGGAAATGGGCGGTGACGCCCTGAGCACGGGAAGGCACCAGACGTCCTGTGGTCGACACCACAGTCAGTATTTAATTCCAGTGCCTCAGTTTCCCCCTCCGTGACTCATGTCTGAGGATCCAGGTTGCTGTCAGCCCAACGCAAACACATCCTGTGGCTCTCGATCCCCAAGGACCTTTCACACCTATATTGTTCCATCTCAGCTTCACACCCATCTCACAGATTGGGACACTGAGACTCAGCGTGGCACAAGAGGCCATGAGGATCCCGGGCAAGTTCGGAACATCCAGGGTTCTCTGTGCACCTGCTGACTGGCCCCTTCTGCTCTGCCAGGTGCGATCTAACCCTTCGGGCAACTTCTCAGGCTCCCCCCCCCCACCCCTGCCGGCCCTGTGCCTTTCCATACCCTGGAGGAGGGGCCAGTCGGAATAGGAGGAGGACCGAAGTCCCACATCAGCTCCTGCTGGGTGCGCGGAGATCAGTCCAGACACATCGCTGAGCCATGAGCACCAGCTCAGTTACCAAGTCCGCCTCCCCTGGTCTCCTGTCCTTGTCTGTAGAGTCATGCGTTTTTCAGGTCATGGAGAGTCACCCTTCCTCTGTCTCCCTCTCCCCGACCCCGATTTCTTGAAGACTTGACTTTGCCTCATTCATCCTGTTTTCTGGGTTATGTTATGAAGCGTCCAGTGCCTGGGAGAGAGGCGCTTCTCGAAAGAATGAACAGACACCCTTTCCCTGGGCGCCTCCTCCGGCCTCTCTTCCTGCTTCCTGTCCACCTGTCTTTGTCTCTCTTTGTTACATTTACCGCAGTCGCTCAGTATTTTCGAGAATATTTGCTGATCTGATTTCTAGAGCTCGTGGCCTGAAGCCTGAACCCAGGAGAGAGTACATAGCGCTGATCCGATATTTAGACCACAGAGTCCCAATCTCCGGCCACTCAGGCACCGTAATTAGGGTGCATCAGGCTGTCCCATCCTGGCTCACACTCCACAAGTAGGGTCGTTCCCAGGGTCCCTGATGCTTACTGTTGCCTGAATGGCCACCGTCACTGTGTCTCCAGAGCGTCCTCAGGGCTGGCCGGCCTCCTCCTAAAACTGTCTGTCCCCCGGTCACGGGAATGCTGGTGCGGCGCCCGGGGTGCACACTTTGTGCTTTTATGGTGGGAGGGGTATGCTGGGTTTCCAGGGCTGAGAATGGGCAGTATCATCCTACACGTTCCCTCTTTTTGTCTCGTCCAGCACAAGGGGTTTAAGACCCCTAGCCATTCTTCAGTCAGCCACAGGGAAGGGATCCCGATAGGCCTGGAACAGAGCCTCCGAGCCAGCCCTGGGGCTGAGGATGACCTCGGTCTTGGGCTCAGTTCCTGGCTCTGAGGCTGGCGGAGCACAGGGCTGCATACACTCAGGGATATGCAGGGAATTAACATTGTTCATTAAACTGACTCATTGCTTTCACTTACCAACCAATTGTTTGTTTTAATGTTTTTTTAATCTATTTTTGAGAGACAGAGAAAGACAGTGCAAGCAGGGGAGGGTCAGAGAGAGAGGGAGACACAGAATCTGAAGCAGGCTCGAACCTTCGAACCACGAGATCATGACCTGAGCCGAAGCTGGATGCTCAACGGACTGAGCCACCCAGGCGCCCCTGTTTTTTTTTTTTTTAAATCTTAGGGTTTAATATGCTTGTAATAATTTCTTCTAATAGGCATTGAAATAAATATATAATAGTAGAAATAACACATATTTATCTGTGCACCACTTTGGGAATCACTGGATTAGAGGCACCCCCCCCACCTGCGATCTCCGTGTGGAAATACAGACGGAGCTGCAGCTGTGATTCTGCCCAGTACACGGTCTCCCCACTCATTGCCATGGACACATATTAGTTTTTGCCTTTTTAAACTTTCATGACTCAACAGAAAGAGTTCAGACGTTTTCAGGGCTGGACTAGCCAACTTTTCGCTTGGCCCGGGCTTGAAATGAAGAGAGGCAAGCAGAATAAATCACCTCAGTGAAGGAGATAATGCGGTATTGACTGCTTGCCTCTGCCTAATTTTCTGGAATATGAACCCCAGGCCCACGTCGGGCTGGACCTGATGGCCCCCTGCTGGTTTCGGGGCCAGCGACTGTGGATATTAGAGGTTTGTAAACTCAGAAGCGCTCTAGTGTGGAGCTAGATTTATTTAAAGTCATAAATGGATTATTGGATCACCCCCTTGGTCTGCCTCTAAGTAATTTATGGCCCGAGCATGGCGCTGGGTCTCTCATAGGCTCGCCCCCGGGGGTGGGGGGAGGGGAGGTGGTTAGTGGGGGTCTTGCCTTAATTAACATGGAGTCAACTCTTTGTTAATGGTGTTGCTGCCCTGAGGGCCGACGTGGAGCTGGGGTCCAGGATGCTGGATGGTGGACGGCCACTCATGGCCTTCCCCAGTCCTTCAGAGAGCACAGAAACATCTGCTGATTGGCACGTGGTGCGTGTGTGTGTGTGTGTGTGTGTGTGCGTGTGTGTGTGTGTGTGCATGTGTCTTCCTTTTTTTAGGATTTGGGGTCTCATCTGAATATTTCCCTCTTGCCACTTAACTCTGAGTATAATGATTTGTTTGAATTTTATTGTATTATTTTGTTTTATTTTTTAAGTTTATTTATTTTGAGACAGAGAGAGAGAGAGAGAGAGAGAGAGAGAGAGAGAACGAGTGGGGGAGGGGCAGAGAGAGAGAATCCCAAGCAGGCTCCACGCTGTCGGCTCAGAGCTGGACTCTTGGCTTGAATTCACAAACCATGAAATCATGACCTGACCTGACATCGAGTCAGACGCTTAACCCACTGAGCCCCCCAGGCGCCCCTGTTTGAACCGTAGAACATTGACCGGCAAACCGAGACTGGAGCGGTCCTTGGACCCCCACGGTTGAGGGTGGGAGAAACGGAGGGTCGGTCAGGGGAGCTGAGCCGGTTCTGGAGATCCCACAGGCAGCACGGTGACCCCAGCACCGCCGTCCTGGGGACTGGAGGCTGCTGGGGGCAGATCTCAAATGTTCTGACTGCAAAAAAAATAGCAGCTATGTGACGTGACGGGTGTGTTAACCCGCGGGTCCTGTGCGGGTCGTTCTGCATTATCACCGCGTTGTGCGCCTTACAACTACACAGCGTTATATGTCAAATACATGTCAGGAAAGCCAGGGGAAGAGTGAACCGGGGTCTGGTCAAACCCCTGAGGCCCCGTGTAGGGGAAGCCATGTCCGCGTCCCCGCCGACGGTCCACAATTCACAACTGAAATGGGACTCAGCTATAAAGCAAAGGGAAGGAAGCCCAAGTAGATATTCATCTTCTCCTGGTTCCGACCTCAGTTATCAGAGGTTTTGGAGAAACACCCTCTGGGCCTTCCTTTGTGGTCCCCTGACGTGGGTGCGCCGGGGGTCAGTGCTCGGGGGCCATCAAGGCCGTGTGTGGCTGCAGGCGTCCTTGGAAGGGTCCCACTTACCTCGTCTGCGACTCCCGGGCGGGCATCTCCCCTCCTGCCCAGCACCCTGTTTGTAAAACCCGTGCCGTGCAGCGCATGTGGGCGTCCCTGCTGGGGCCTCCGCTCCGGAGGGCCCCTGTGCTCTGGGCCCGCCTGACGCCCCTCCCCGAACCCCAGCCACGCTCCCTCCCCTCAGCCCAGGCTTTGCTCAGAGGAGGGGACACCCATGCCAATGCCCAGCGTGGGTTGAGAACTTGCCTCTCTCTTAGAAACTTGGGATTTGGTGGCTTAATCTGTGGTGGAACTGAGCTAATCTCAAAACTCAGGGGCCAAGGGGTGACCGCCTTTTACTCCGCATGTGGGGGCACACCAAGAATGCCTCCCCTTTGGCCCACACTCTCCCCTGAATCCATGTGCCATCCTACGCCTGGGTATCTGCCTTGATTTCTGAGCAGTCATCCATATGGGATGTAATAGTCACGTTTTAAATTATTAAGTTTTATTCTGTACACCACCATCACCACCAAAAGAGGAAAGAAGACAAGGATCAGAGGAAAGGAATCCATTTCATTTGCGTTGAATTGGCAAAATAGGCCCCAGAGCAGGTGCTGAGGCCTAACAGCGGCTGCAAGAGGGCCGTGACTGTCACGTGGTCAGGCTGCCTGGGGCCTGGCGTGGATGTGCTGGTGGGACCTAGTGAACTTTCAGGGACAGGAGTCTGGGAGAGAACTCTGTTTCCTTTCTGTTTTATGTCATTAGCACCAAATCACTTCAGGGCAGCACTGAAGCGATGTCCCTGTGTCGTCTGGTTGGATTCCTGCCTCTTCCCACAGACTGAATGGGCTCATGCGTGTTCTACAGGGAAGTGGTGGCCGATCAGATTTCCTGCTCCCTGGACAGTTCTAGGACTCAGTCCCCATGGGGGTGCTTCTAGGCCTGGCTTTATCCATGCCCCTGGGAATGCCCCTAAATGTACCCAGACACCTGGGGCCCTCGCTCTGTCCACAAGAGGCCGTGGGTGTGCAGGAGGAGCCAAGTCAAGAAGTTCTGGGGGCCATGTTGTGTCACCGATTTGCTAACGAGACTTACCGAGCATTGACTGTGTACAGATGACATGAGATGCTGGTGGAGAAGGGAGAGACACAGATACTGCCTCGGGAAGTTTGCAAGGGAAGTAAAGAAACGTGCACGTGACAGAATGTGAAAGCGTCAGAGCTTGGGCCTCGGTCAACAGGAAATGATTGGTGTACGAGGAAGGTACGAGCTGGATGGTGGTTCATAGTTGGGCGGGATTAGCCCGATGAGCTATCCCAACAGCGTCTCTCCAACTTTGATTTGTAGACCTTCCTGTATCAACTTATCAATCCCCCCAAACAGGTGCCTTAGCCAACAGCTTGGGAGCCATCTGTGGACCCCAAGGCCAAGGTCCTCCCCACCCCCAGGATGATCTCCTTCCACAGGAGCAGAAAGTGATGGGAAAATGGCAGAATAGGCCAAAGCCTTCCTTCCAAGACCTTAGGACCTGTTCCCCCTCATCACTTGGGGCCAAGGATACTGATGAAGCCCAAATTGTAGTCTTGACCAGACCATGTGGATTCAGTCTTCTGCTCACTGAACATAAGTCATCATTCTGTCTACCTGTTGTTTAAGTGGAAAGAAATTGATCAGTGAAAACAGGTCCATGCTTTTAGCAGCTTCCGCACGGGCTCTGGTGAAGCCTTGCATGACCTCCTTTTTTCCAGGGCCCCTGCCCACCCCCAGACTGTTCACAATGGTAGTTTACTGGCAGGAGTTCTGATGATAAAGTAGCAAAACGGTCCATTGTTTCTGACCCTGATTCCCAACGCTTTCTTCATTCGAGGAGAGAAGGCAAGGGATTGTCTTAACAGTGTTTGCAGAATTTCAAGCCTGTCTCTCAAAACAAGTCCTGGCCGCAGAGTCATTGGTTAGTCCCAATAATACGGTTATTCATCTGATGACTCATAGGCAGCAAGTCTGGTGAAAGAGATCCTGAACCTCAGGCATCAGGAGCAGCGGCCTGTGGGCCTGCAGTTTGCATACTGAGGGTCGTGGCGGGTTGCAGAAATGGCCACACTTCTCCTTCTGGGGATGCAGGCCACTTTGCAGCTCCCCCCACCGAGAGAGAGGAGAGTCCTGCCTCCCTGCGTCTTGAATCCAGCCATTCTTGTGACTGTGTCGGGCGAGGGGACCTGGCAGAAGTGACCTTGTGCCAATCTGCTTGGAGTGGGGGCCCCCGGGGGTCTCCTGTACTTCTGTCTCCCTCTTGGCACCAAGCCAGTCACCACGAGAACCTGCTGGAAGAGGCTGAGGGACCACCGCTGGGAGGCTGAAGCACCAGCTGAAGTCATTCTTGACCAGCCCGTCCCCACCAGCCTGTCACTGAAAACACAGGTGTGAGCCCAGCAGAGCCTGGAAATCGGAGCTAAATGCTCAGTTACTGGGTTATTGCTTTAAGCCAACTAAGTTTTGGGGTGGTTTGTTACGCATCAAAACTGACGGATACAATTAGTATCACCAGATGTCATGCGTAACAGGTCATTAGATTACAGAGACATTATTTTCAAGGACATAAACACATCCCTTTTCTTCGTCTTTGTTAAACACGCCTTATCTTTTTCTCCGACAAAGGGAATAGGTGCAGAAGACCGAGCCTCTGTCGGCATTCAGAAGCAGCGTTTGCTAAAATTGCACATGTGAGAGATGGCATGCATGTGTGTGTATGCGTGCTGAGCTTTGGAACAGCCTTCTGGAAACACTAGATATATATCTATTCGGGGAGAAAACGTCAGCACACGTGAAACAGTTATGGGAAATATAGATGCCGATTTCAGAAGTCTTGAGTTGCCGGTTTTCACCCGAAACTCCTATAGCCTTGAAGGTTTAGAGGCGGAGAATAGGGAATCCGGCCATTGGAGGCAGGAAGGCTCCTGAGACAGGACAGGGTGGTTGGGAGGAAAGGCACACGGAAGGGCAGGGGCAAGACCCAGGATACCGAGGCTCAGGCTCTGACCAATGCCGAGGAGACGATGACCCGCAGGTTCGGGGTGGCGAGAGACAGGACACAGGGTACCCCCTCTTCCCACTTCTGACCAGCCCTTCCTTGGAGGCTGGCACGTGATGTGTTGGTCCCCAGAGTGAGGGCTTCACTCAGGGGAGAAAGGGACTGACCCTTTCACCTGTTTGCGTATGTAACCCATCTGGGCCGTGACTCCCTTTCCCCCCAGACTGTCCAAGCTGCCCCCCTGAAGACCTGAATCCCAAAGTCTTATCAACCCTGAATGGTGAATGTGTTCTCTAACAGTCAAAGTCTGCTCTGCATTTTAGATGATTCTGTGGCTCTGTGCTGTGGTTTCATGGCTACCCCCCATTATTAGTATTCATAATTAAATGATCAGGAATGACGAGACCACAGCTGTTCCGCAGTGGGCATCAGATGACATTTAAACATCATTACCCGATGCTCTAATGGCAGAACTGGCTGGTGATTAAAAGCAGGAACTCCCCACAGCCAACTAAAGAGTTGTCTTTTGCAAATTGCCAGTTTTAGGAACCCCCTCCCCTCCACCGCCCCCGCCATCCCCGACCTCTTACTCAGTCTTTCCAAGAGACTATAATGCCAGAATCCTCTGCGTCTGGGGTTTGGGAATACGACTCTGATTTTTGGAAGTTGTTTCTTGTGTGACCCTGGGGTTTTGGCCTTTGCCGCTGCAGAAGGTGCTGTGAATGGACTATAGCAGGCGGTGTTTATAATGATGACGTGATGCCTATTTTGCAGATTATCTCAAGGAGCCCATAATCCATTTTGAGGGTGTCCTTGGAACGTAATTCAGGCATTCAGGATCTTCCATGGTGCGCAGTTAGCGGGGTCTGTCTGAGTCTGTGTGCATCACAGCCACGTGTTGGATGGCAGAGACAGTAAGTGCCTAATACCGGCCAGAAACACAAAGTTTTCATCCCTAGAAAAACTTCCATCTGTGGACTTTGATTTAAAATGTTAACAACTAAAAATCACAGCTCAGAACTCACCTCTTTGCCCGGTGAAGAAATTCTGTGCAGTTTGGCAGTTTATGCTTTTTCGTTTGTTATTTTTAGAAGAGGCTGAAGGGAGACTCTGACGATGGCACCGGAGGGTAAGGTGCACGTAGGGGCCGGGTCTTGGTAGCAGGTACCGTTCTGGGTTCCGGAGGCTTCACTAAGGGCATAAAAAGGGAAGCAGCCTTTGTCAACTTCCGCTGATGCTCGGTTCCCCCCATCTGCCTGATGGATTATGGCTACATTTGGGAGGAAAGGAAAAATGAGTTAAGGAGGGTTGCTCTGGTCTGAATGTGTCCACCCACGGCCCATGTTGAAGCCCTACCTTCCAGGGTGATGTGTGAGGAGGCGGGGCCTTTGGGAGGGCAGGGCTGTCATGAATGGGGTTGGTGCCCTTGACAGGGGACGCCACACCGCCCCCTCATCCCCTCCACCCTGGGAGGACACAGGCAGAGATCGGCGGGCCCTCTACAACCTGGACCTGACCGCGCAGGTGCCCTGACCTTGGACTTGCAGCCTCCAGACCGTGAGGGATGAATGCCTGTTGTTTCAAGTCCCACTCCTGTCCACCGTATTTTGTGACAGCGGCCTGACTGGGAAGCTGCTGCAGGAATAGGAGAGGGAGGGGTGTTTGTCTTCCCCGGTGCCCGCCTTTCGGTGAGGCTGGGTCTCCAGCCCTGGCTGTGGTTGGCACTGGGCCACAGGCTCGGCCCTGGGGCTTAGAAGCTTCTGGAATGCCCAGAATCATTATGACAGGGGTGAAGGGAACAGGCCACTCGAGGCTTTCACCATCACCCAAATGCTTTTCCCGGCATCCTCCCCCTTCAGTCTTGGGCTAGAATTCTGTGGCCACAGTGGGGTCATGTGCCCAGCACCAGGGAGATGGATGGCACTTTGCAGGGACCTTACCTTCCCTTTTCCCTGAGGTTGGGCAGTCTGGGAGGAGTGATACCCGGCCCCAATGCCCCTCAAAATCAGGATGCTGCCGGGGAGAACAGACACGGAGTCGAAGTGTGCAAATGTTCCCCCCAACCAAGGGCCAACGTGGGCCTTAGAAATCTAGGAAGGTTTGGGGAAAGACGTGCAAAATCATCTGCTCATACAACTCTTCGCCCCAGCTCTCGGAACTTGAAAAAGAAAGTAGCGAGGTTCTCAAGAGCCCGTATCCTAAAGTACATTATTACATTTCGCAATTGTTTTGCAGGATAAATTTCTATCAGGTGACATGAAAATGAGGCCAGATATTTCTGTAATCTCCTGTGACCCGAATGTATTATGAATTCCTTCATCCAGTTTTAATATAACTCTAAATTATTCCTCGACGTCTATTAATAATTAAGGAAAGCAAAAACTGTATTATCTCTTAATGGCATTTTGACTTTTCCGTTTCTTTTCGGAATAAATGTTCCCGGTCCTCTCTTGCGATGGCCAAGATCGCGGACAACTCCAGGTTCCGCTGTTCTGTAACTTTGGTGGCCCGGCGCCCGAGTCCAGCTGTCTCCGGGGAGGGTCCCCGTCATGCAGGCACCCCCGTGGATTGCCCTTGTTTCAAGGACCCATGGGCTCACTCCTCTGGGGGGGGCTGTCTCGCTGCTTCCAGTCTCTTGCTTTGGTGGTTCCAGTCCCCCTCCCCCGTCTCCAGATGTGGTCACGTGACCGAGACCCATCCAGTGAGAGCCGCGCATTTCACGGGACTTTGTGGCTGGCTGAGAGGCTGGAGCATTGTCAACGCGGGACCAGCCAGGGGGGACTTCAGCTGCAACAATTAGACTTTTTTTGATGTAAAAAGATTGTTTTCCACCTGTGTCATGCAGCCAGGAGCTGCTGGTGGCCGTCCGGCTCCCGCGGGGACACGGCTCTCAGGACATCGGCTGAGCTCTGAGGTCCAGTGTCTGTTGGGCCAACGCGTCCCCCAGCCTCTCACACAGCAGCCCATAAAATACCCTTTGGGGATGGTAAACCTCCGTGACTTTGGGTGTGTTTCTGTGTTACCGAGTCTGGTCCAGGGCACCTCCCTGTTTCCTTTCGGCCGTGCTGACCGGATTCATTCCCTTCTCTCATTCTGGAAACATGCGCTTCGGACAGCAGGTGGTATCGAGAAGCCCAGGGACCGGAGTCCGGAAGGGCCTGGAATTGCGTCGGCCACGTGATGGGCCCAGGTTGTGGAATGAATGGAAAACTGCAAGTAGCAGAGGCCGGCGTCTCTCCAGCTGCAGGGGGAGGTTGGGCGAGACCCCCGTACCTGTGGGTCCCCCCTCCGGTGCCCTGACCTTTCCCCAGTGGCGCTGAGTGCCCCACACTCGCTCCAGGGTGGTCCCTGCCCTCTTTGGTGGCTCTCCGGTGACTCCAAGGGAGATGCTAGAAATATCTTCTGGTCTCTTCTAACTGGACTCAAGTTCCTCCTTCCTGTGAACTAATTAGCTCTTAGGTTCAATTACCGTGTCTCCCTTGGTTCCCGTAGAAGGAAGTGGTATTTTTCAAAGGTGGTGGAAAGCATTCTGCCCCACCCCCACCGCTGCGGTGACGGACATTGTCATCTCCGTGCTGGGGTGAGGCCAGCCTGGTGGGACCCTGGTGTGTCTGCGATGACACAGGACCCAGGAGACCCGTGAAGGGGCATCGATGTCCTCACCCAAGCAAGGAGAGAGGCCTTTCGGTAATGCCACGGCCCCACACCCCGAGACCTCGCAGATAGGGGTGCGTGGAGAGCGGTGGGCTCAGAGCCGAGCCGCCTTCTCGGGACTGCGAGCCGGGAACAAGACGCATGAAGGACGCACATCCTGCCTTTTCTCTTTCTACCTCGGGACATTCGGCCGGTCACCCGCCCTGCGCAGTGTCAGGATCTCCTTTGCAAACCCATAGCTCCTGGCGCACCAAGCACCAAGGCCTGCGTCCTCTGGTCGCCTCGAGGTGAAATTCCCACCGCACACAACTAACTTGTAAAAATGTGCGGTTCGCTGGCATCAAGTACAACCGTCCCCTCTCCGTGGCGACGCCAGACACGGGTGCTCACTGGCGCTCACTCTCCACACCCCTCCTGCGTCCCCACAGCCCCTCATCTGCCCTCTGTCTCTGCGCATTTGCCTCTTCTGAGCGTTTCATATAAAAAGAACCATACAATCTATGACCGTGATGAATGGTTCCCTTTACGTGACACCGTGTTTCCAAGGTTCGTCCCCGTCCCTTCCCCTCTGTGACCGGACAGGGTCCCACCGTGTGCTCGGACCAGTCATCGCCCGATGGACAGCCGGGCCGGCAGCGCTGCTTGGACCGGTGCGGGTGCTGACTTGCCTCTTAATGACTGTGGATGTTATCATTAGTCATTCGTACGAATGCAGAATTAATTAAGTGCCATTTGATTGGTAGCCACCGTATAACATCGCTCACCACATCCACACTCACCACGCAGTATCTCTGCAGTAACACGGTGCTGCGGACAGAACCTAGAATAACGAGCACGTGACTCAGGGGCGTTGCCCGCCCTCGGCCCCGCCCCCCAGCTGTGCAGCCCCGCCCTCTCCAGAGCCCTGATAACATCAGGTCCTGACGAGCGTCCAGCCATCGCCCCTGACCTCAGCGGCACTCGGTGCCGAGATCTCGTGCAGAGTGGTCTCTGCTTCCTGTCTGCCTCCTGCTCCTCGGGGCGGGTGTGGAATATTCTACTCAGCGGACCAGATGCCGGGCGTTGTTCCCGCGACGGGCCCAGGCCCTGCGGTCGTGCAGGCCGGTGAAGGTGCTGACGTCTCTGGCCCTCCCCTCTCCTTGGCTTCTCAAGGTGAACGCTGGAGAACGCCGAGTGGTGGCCGAGCGGACTGCATCAGATTTGCCCAGGGGGGGCGTCACCCGCCTCGCCTTGAGAGCGGTTTTGTTGTGAGCTCTCTCCCTGTGGCGACTCGTGGGGCCCCTGCAGGTGGTGTCGCACTTGCTGGGCCGTTCAGTCCGGCCGGCTCTGGGAGGCCCCTCCATCTCTGCGTCCTCAGCCCTGCAGAACACGGCCACAGGCCACAGCCGCCTGGTTCGCAGGGATGAGTCAGCCTCAGGAGGGGAGTCGAAGCCCTGGCCTCGTGCTGAGCTCACCGTGCCCTGACTGCACCCACGTTCCGAGTGGTGGGTGACAGGCATCCAGCTTCACATGGGCCTGGGTGGCTCACCATTTACAGAGCCCGGTGGTGGAGACCATCCTGGCAGGAGGGAGCCGTGGGCATCCAGGTACCAGGGGATGGCATCCAGGGTCTCCGCTCCTTCTCCTGGTCCCTCCTGCCCTCCATGGGGCACGAGCAAACCCTCACGTCCTGTAAGCCGTAGTGTGACCTTATTTGGAGAGAGTCCATTGCAGAGGTGAGGTCCTACTGGAGTAGGGTGGGGCCTGCAGCTGACACCCTTAGAGAACCCGGAGGGAGGTTGGGATGCAGGGACACACAGGAGAGACGCAGGTGACCACGTGACCACGGGGCAGGGACTGCAGTGATGTGGCCGCCACCCCAGGACACCAGGTTCCCAGGAGCAGAGAGACTGACGCAGACCATACCCTCCCCCGGGGTGTCCTGGAGGGCCAGCCCTGCCCACAACTTGATTTCGGGCTCGTGGCCCCCAGGACAGGAGGCATGGTCATGGTCATGGTCATCTGTCACAGCGGCCATGGGGGAGAAATGGAATGGCCTTCCTTCCTGGCTGGTTCTCAGCGAGCGGTATCCGTGATGGCTTCGGGCGTCCCTGGGCTGGGCAGAGAGGAGGAGTGGGGGGCGGGGTGGGGGAGCAGGTGCCTTTTCCCTTGCTGTTGAGTCCACCCTTGAGACGGTCGCCCAGGCCACGCATCCAGCGTCCTGCTCGGCCCCCCACCGGCTCGCTGGCCGCACCGGAGGGAGAGGAGCCCGGAGTCACCGCCGCTTCCCCTCGAGGTCTCCCGCCCACAGAGAGGGAGGCCTTCCTTCTGCTCCGAGCCGGACAGGCTCCGCACTCGGCGGGGTGGAGGTGCCTGGGTCACTGCCGGACCTCAGGTTTCCAGCCCACGACCCCACTCCTGGGGCTTTGCCATCACGTCGTTTCCCACCCACGAGCAGAGAAGCCAAGTGACCACCCCGATGATGGTCTCTCGGGGACGTTCAGTCTGGGCTCTGGCTCCATGCTGGGGCCCCTGCACACCGTCTCCCGGAGGCCGACTGCAGACCCAGGGACAGGGAGGGGGCTCTCTCCCCGGAGGCCAGGATTGCCCCGTATCACGACAGGCGTTTCTCCATCTTGATTACCAGTGAGCCAAACCCATTTCTGACAGGACTGGGGGTTACCGGCACGGCACACAGAGGTCTTCTCTCTGCGAGGCCCAGGAGGACCCGTTACGATGATCAGCAGACCAGTCAGGACACAGCCCCTGGGATGGTGGAGGGGCCGGCACAGCGGCGTCAATTAAGTGGCGGGACTGGGGTCCCTGAGGGTGGGGGGGAGTCCCAGCCTCTGGATATGTGTGTCGTACAAAGTGATCTCCACGGGCCCTCTTGGCAGAATTACAGAGAAAACACAGTGTATGAACAACTGAGTTATAACAGGAAGGTGCGGAGATGACTGAGCAGATGGGGATTAATTTACTTTATTATATTTCTTCTCCCTCGAGAATCTTCACGCTCCGACCAAGAAGAAAGACCTGCCCGCCTCCTTGTTTGAGGCTAGATCCTCTCTTTATACTGCAAGCTGTCTGAGAAGTTGATTAAATCCATCACTCACAGCCAGAGAAGAAAGAGGGGGGGACCCCAGGAATGGCGAGGGTCCCTGGGAGACACTTGAACTTGGAATCTATTTAATAACTGTTGGCACAGAAAGCAAACAAGAGTCTCCCAGAGATCAAAGGACTTTTATCTCGGCTGGTGGAGAAATCTGTGACTTCAGTCACTTATTGTTGGAGCCAAAAATATCCCTGGAGTGGGAAAAGAGGAGGAAATATGTTATCCATTCCAGTCTTTACTGCAGATCGGAGTGTTTACTTTTTAGATGATTTCTGCGTTTTATAAGGAGAAAAACTTAATCGGGGAAGGAAGGACTTGAAAGCTGACACGCAGACCTTCTGAGAGATCGGGCTGTTCAAAGTTAGGGTTTGGAATGTATCCTTGGCAGGAAGATGCCCCAGGTCTGAGAACCTACTGTGGGCCTCCCGCCACGGGGCAGCCCCGACGATAGAGTGGGTGGGACAGGGCTCCCCCCAAGTCCACGTCCACCCAGAGCAGCCGAAGAAGACTTTCTGCACATGCAGTTAGTTAGGGTTAAATGAGGTCCTACTGGATTGGGGGGGGGCCCCTAAGTCCAGAGATGGGGTCCTTCCAAGAGGACACAGAGACCCACACACAGAGGAGGGGCCCTGTCTGCACGCCCAGAATCGCTGAGGCCTGCCGGCGACACCAGATGGTAACATTCCCCCCCGGAGCCTTCCGAGGCCGTGCGGCCCCGCTGACACCTCCATCCCGGACATCTGGCCTCCAGATCTGCGCAGAATAAGTCCTGTTGTTTCCAGCCTCCCGCTTTGCTACAGCCGCTGCGGGGCAGAGAGGTCCCCTCCGTCGGGGAACAGGGAAAAGGCCGGGTCCAGGGGGAGGGGTGTGTCAGGGGCGTGATTCAGGAATAGCCTTCTCCTGCCCTTTGTCCCTGACTCAGTGACCCTGCGCCCGCGATCAGGGCGGCTCTGGGCGTGGGGGGCCCCAGGTGGTCTGACCCAGCCTAACTGCTCTGGTGAAGGTACTGGGTGCAGACACCCCCTCCCTCCCTCCTTCCTTGGATTCCTGTTTTCCTCTCCCGAAGGTAAAACAGACCCGACAGGCTTGTTTGGGGGGTTTCAGTGGACTCTGGATACCAGCCTTTTCCAGTCTAGGGAAGGAGCATGGTAGGCATCAACCCGCTTTAGAAAGGACTTGAGCGGGGCACACCTGGGTGGAGCAGTGCGTTAAGTGTCTGACTCGGTTTTGGCTCAGGTCGTGATCTCACGGTTCATGGGTTCGAGCCGCAAGTCCGGCTCTGGGCTGACAGCAGGGAGTCTGCTTGGAATTCTTTCTCCTTTTCTTGTTGCCCCTCCCCCACTTGCTCTTTGTATCTTTCTCAAAAATAAATAAAAGTAAAACTGAGAAAAGAAAAAAAATAAAGGAAAGGAAAAGCCCTGAGATGAAGTCAACTGTGAAATCTCTGAAGGAAGCGGGGCTTTGCATTTGGAAACACAGCTTGAGAAAGCGGGGGGCCAGGAGGGAGGGGCCGACTCCATGTGCTCCCGTGTCGCCGGCTTCCAAAGACCAGGGTGCAAGTTAAAAATTAGACTGTCTGTCCCATGAGCCTCTGGGGCAGGGGGAGCAGAAAGCGGCCATCCCTGCTTCATTATGATTAACCATTTTTCATTTGCCTATTTTATTTTTGACATTTACATGTTACATCATTCTTGGTTTAATTTTTTGTTGTATTTTTATCTTTTTTTTTTTTTTTTTTGCCTACAGGTGCAGACCTGCTTAATCATGACCCTTGCCCATGACACACTCCCTTCTTTGTGCTGTAACTCACTTACATTTATAGATTGATACTATACTTATATTTATTCAATTAGTGAAAATAATGGGGTAAATACCAGCAAACTCATCACCCAAAACCAAATCTGGGACTTGGATACGTATTCCCATTTAACCTGAATTTTTCAAATGGCTACCACCCGCCAGCATTTAAAAAATGCAGCTGTAGACGTACTCTGAAGGCTTGAAATTTTTCTGTTTGCCCGAATTCGTTCCACACATATCTGTAATCCTCAGGGAGGAGTTCCCATGTTCAAATCCAAGTATTTCACCATCGTCTTCTGGATAGACTTTTCTCTACTGACCAAATGTACGTCTATATATCTACATTGTTTTCCTAACCAAAACTTTCTCTTTTTTTTAAATTTTTAAATGTGTTTATTGATTTTTGAGAGAGAGAGTGAGTGAGCAGGGGAGGGGCAGAGGGGGAGGGAGACACAGAATCGGAAGCAGGCTCCAGGCTCTGAGCTGTCAGCACAGAGCCCGACACGGGGCTCGAACCCACAAACTGTGGGCTCATGACCTGAGCCAATGTCGGACATTTAACTGACTGAGCCACCCAGGCACCCCAAAATTTTCTCATTCCCTAACTGGCTTCTTTGAGGAAAGAAGTCAGAAGCAACCCATGTTGCCATGTGTTTCTCTAATAAACAGAAATAAGAATAGACGTTCAGTCAACTCAACCACTAATAAGTTTATCTTTTTTTTTTTAATTTTTTAACGTTTATTTATTTTTGAGAGACAGAGAAGGACAGAGCATGAGTAGGGGAGGGGTAGAGAGGGAGAGAGAGAGACACAGTATCCAAAGCAAGTTCCAGTCCCTGAGCCATCAGCACAGAACCTGATGCAGGGATGCAGGACTCGAACCCACCAACCATGAGATCATGACCTGAGCTGAAGGCAGAAGCTTAACTGACCGAGCCACCCAGGCGCCCCAGTAAGTGTATCTTTTCAAGCCAGAAATGCATATTAGGTGTTCTGAGGTTCCAGATCATGGTATTAGGTGTTCAAATACCGGATGATAAAACACAAGAGGGTTGAAAATAGACGAGCCCACATCTATCAGCAAATAAACCAACACATAAGAGATGAGTCAGGAAGCCTAAAAGAAAGTTTGACATGCTGTCTGTTTCTTTTCTGTTTTCTTTTACATAAATCCCTTAGGGGTTTCTAGAAAAGCAGCACTCTGTAGGAGAATGGGGGTTATAAATCAGTGCAAATTGTAGCAGTTTAGGAGCAAGTAAATCCTGGCTATCCTAGGGCCTCAGATACACGATTGGAAATATCCTACGGACAGAGTGGGATGTTTGTGAGGTCATGAATGCAGGAGGGGTGTATTTGGGGACAGGCTCAAACCCGAGAGCGGGGCTTGACCCTGAGTATGCGGTGAATACAACATACATGGTCCCGGCCCTACAGCTTGCCGGGGAAGACTCAAAAATGGAAGTTTGAAAGGGATATTGAGCTTGACTTTGTGTTTGAGGGTAAATTCCTATAGGACCCCTTGTGAGTTTCCTCTTCTGGTGCATCTTCCCGCAAATGGCTCTTCATCGGTAATGAAAAACAATTCCAAGTTTCTCACTCCCTGAGTCCCAGGGAGCAGGTGCTTGAAAAGTTATGTCTTGCATTTCCCTGGCATTGTAAATGCACCCAACGTATTGGCCCAGGGCCCGGTCGAAGTGGCTTTATGTACTTAAATGCTAAGTGAAAACACACACTCCCCTGGAGGGATATTTGACTTGCCGAAGCCTTTCTGTGTCAGAACATGGGTCGTTCGGAGTTCTCGCGGTGTGTGCCTTGAGTACAACCTCAAGAGTTAATTACATTCTTAATTACAGCTTCGTATTGAATCAGGGAACTATCATCCATAGCATAATTGAACCCCAGCTGAGATCCGGTCTGTTGCCAACTAATTGCACGCCATTTTTTAACCAAACTTTAAGTAAAAACCCATATTTCGTGTGTCTGTGCTTTAGCCAATTGACAGGCGAAACTTGTCCATAGACTGAGTCTTTTCAAATGATCACTGAGAGGTGAGTTCTGCTCCAGCATAGCAGCCTTCCAGTGGTAACCTGGGAAGACAAAGGACCCTGGATGGAAGTCATCTGTTGCCCGTGAGAGGCAAGGCGGCCGGGGGAGAGGAGGTAACGAGGAACCAGAAGCCGTGGGGTCTGAGCGCCGCCTGGGTCGCTAACGCAGATCGCCTCTGCTCCAGGGCACGGAGGGGTCTCCGTCTCATGAGTGAGCGCTGGTAGGTCCTGGAACTCCCTGTGGGTCAGATATCCTGCCTCGGTCACTTGGGGTAAGATGCCCGAGTGAGCAGGGGTGGATACGAAGCCAGCCGTAAGACCAGGGGCTTCGGATCCTGGAGCACGGTTCCTGACGGAGGAGGGGTCCTGGGGGGTCAGCAACAGAAACTCCACGTTACCCTGGCAGAGAAGGAATTCCAGAAAAGATGCTACGGTGATCAGGGAGCAGGAGCCAGGCGGAGAGCCGGGTCTAGTTAACAGAAACCCAGCGGCCGCACCAGGGCGTTACTAACGGAGTCACGGTCTCCCCATCGTCTTCTTGGTCTGCTTTTTTCCGCTCAAGCTTCAGAATCAACCGGGAGGGGCTGTTGGGTCGAGCACGGCATCCGCGCTGTGTCTGTGGAGTGGGGACAGGACGCTTCTGTGACAGCCCTGTCCAACCTCACACAAGTCGGGCAAGCTGCTACCCATGATTAGATGTGATGGCGCAGGGCCATCGGCTAAGCATCAGATTTCAGCTCAGGTCAGGATCTCACAGCTCATGAGTTCCAGCCCCGCGTCGGGCTCTGTGCTGACAGCTCGGAGCCTGGAGCCTGCTTCGGATTCTGTGTCTCCCTCTCTCTCTGCCCCTCCCTCTCTCTCAAAAATATATGTTTCAAAAAAATTAAAAAACAAAAGAAATGATGGCGCAGTAATCAAAAGAAGGGACACTGAACCCCTTTCAGCCCAAACCAACCAGCCTCCATGTCCTTCCCCACTCTGGAACTTTGCAAACATGTAAATGATGTCTGACATCTGTCTGGGGAAAATCCCTGCTCCCCGCAAGATCTTGGGCATTCACAGGAGATAAAAACATTAGCATCTGTGCTTAAAAAAGAATCATCAGCATAAAGATTGTGGATCTCAGGGACATTAAAAAAGAAACAAAAACCCAACTTCTTTAATTATCTTGCCCAATAGTCTAATAAGACTCAACATTAAGTCCCAAAAGTTATTGTTCGAAACACTTCTGTTTTCGCTCTTGTGGGCTGTTTTATCTAAGTGCATTTTTCTCAGGTGAATTACCCTTGTCATAAAATCAACTCATGTTATTTCACTAGTCAAGATGCCGTGAAATGTCACAGGGAGAGTCTGCCTGAACCTTCTCTGTCTTTTCTTGCTTCTGTTCTTTGCATGTTGAGTGTATATAAATGTTCATTTGAGGATTGCGTAAAAAGTTTTCTTTCTGTTGGCTTTTGTTGCTTTGAGAGTGTGACTTTTTCATGAATTATTTGTTGAGCCAGTGGTTTCGGATCTGTACCTCTTTTCTTTCTATTATGGTGCTGACTCTCATTTGTCTTTCAAGGCCAGTTGGCCGGGACATGTCCAGAAGGTGAAGATATCATGAAGGATGAGAATAAGGGTTCTTAAGGGGCACCTGGGTGACTCAGTTGCTTGAGAGTCGAACTCTTGGTTTCAGCTCAGGTCATGATCCTATGGTGGTGGGGCTGATCCCCTCATCCAGCTCCTTATGGAGCATGGAGTCTGCTTGGGATTCTCTCTCTCTCTCCCTCTACCTCTCTGCCTCTCTCTCTCTCTCTCTCTCTCTCTCTCTCTCTCTCTCTCTGTCTCTCTCTCTCTCTCAAATAAATTAAGTGAATACAAAATACAAAAAGATAATAAGGGTTTTTAAAACAAATTCCTGGAGATTGGAGACTTCACAGTCTCTGTTTCTTGGACTGTTGATGGGAACCCCTTGCACGTAGGGGCATGCCAAGTGCAGTTCTCTGGTTTGCCTGAGTTAGGAGCTGGTCTGGGATAATTAAAGCAAAAGAAAACACATCTGAAGCCCGTCAAGGACTCACAAAAACCGGTGTGGGAACCAGGGCAGATCCAGGGAAGCTTGGCCATGGTTTTCAGTAGATAGGGCCATGCTGCTCAGGGTGCCATTATCCTGAAACACAGACCAACAACCCCAGTTCAGCAGGGGGCCATATACACAGTGGTCTGTCCATTCCACGGAATACTATAGAGCTGTGAGGAGGGGAGGGCTGTGGATGAAAGCCACCACTTGAATTGTCAAGGAAATCTATTGAATTGAATTGTCCTGGAAATTTATTCTTAAAAGGCTGCACGCTGCATTATTCCATATAGATCACCTGTTCAGAAAGATCAGTTTTGGAAATGGTGAACGCATTCGTGAGCCAGGATGGGATTGGGTAGGTGAGCATGGCTCTGGGACAGCAGGAGGTCCCCTGGTGCCAGGACTCTGTCCCTTGACCGTGGTGGTGGACGTGTGACGGGTACCTGGGACAGCGGTCCAGGACTAAAGGCAGACGGGCATAAATGACCGAAGTGGGGAAGTGTGAGCAGGGAGGGCGCCTTGCCTCAGTGTCAGGGTCCTGGTCAGGCTGTCGTGTGGTTTTGCAGGATGGTGCCCTCGGGAGAACTGGGCAGAGCCCCCGTCTCCCTGCGGTACTTCTTACAACCACGCGTAAGCCCGTAGTTATCTCAGTAGACGCTCTGGTTCAAGAGAGGCCTTCTGGGAGACAGTGCACACGGGGCGACTTGCCAGGACCGAGGGCGTGCAGGAGGACCCAGCCCCCGTCCTGCAGGAAGCAGGGCCTTGACTCAGGTAAGGTGGCAAATGCATCCCACAACGACTCTTCCAGGACCTTCCACGCCCCATACAGAAGCGAGAATGAACTCCCTTCCCTGTGAACGGGGGCAGGTTTGTGATTTCCGATGGATCGAATATGCTGGTGATGCCCTGAGACACCCAGGCCAGATGGGAGCAGGTGCCGTGGCTCCCGCTGCCCCCTCTCTGTCTTTCTCCGGTCACCTGCCCGCAGGACCCGCCATGTTGTGGGGAAATAATCCCCATGGTGCGGCCACGTGGACCGGCGGGCAGTCCCACTGCCAGCCAGGTCAGCTGCCCGACGTGTGAGCAAGTGTGAAGGTGATTCTGGTCCACCGAGGCCGGGTGTCGTGGCTGAGCCCTGCCCAAATGACGGATGTGTGAGCGAGGTGAGAGTTGACATTTTAAGCCACGAGTTTGGAGGACGATTTGTAACAGAAACGAGTCACCAGACCCCTGTCTTTGCAAACAGTGTGCGCAGTGGGAAGCAGAGCGTGCCTGTTAGGGTGACGCCAAACACAGTGCCCTGGGACAGCGGCCTGTGTCCTCTCTGTGCGCTCCTGTCACTGGTGCAAGCTCGCTTCAAGGCCTGGGGGCTCAGGGGGAGGCGGCAAAGGTGCAGTGCCAGAAGAAATCAGACCAGGAAACGTCCCAAGAAGACCCTTTAGAAGCATCTAGGGGTTGCTATTTTAGTTAGTATTTGGGGCATCAGTTACAAGTGAGCACTGAGTCATCTCCAGCCGAAACCCCGGTTTTCTGGAAGGCTTCCTGCCTTGTGTACAGACTGACAGTTTTCGCCCCGCCGCTCCGTCCATACTGAGGGAGAGACACCCATGGAACTGATAAGCAGGACCAGACTCAGGGAAGGTTGAATATGCAACGTTTATTATGCTAAATAAAGCAGAACTCATCCATTCATTCAGCATATATTTTCAAGCACATACACTGTCTGCAACAGCAGATACATCCGAGAGCGAGTTGGCCGGGGTCCCTGGATGGGGTCCCTGCCCCCGTGGGCCCCCGTCCTGGCGAGGGAGAGTGCGCGGCCCGCCACAGACATGCTAGTCTGTGTTTCTTCTGGGGAAGCGTCGAGAGCATCAGGGAAGAAAACTTCTGGAAGAAATGCAGAATCCAAACACTAACTCCAGGAGAGAGATTTCAGCGAGGCCCGGCTCCGTGCGGGCAAAACGAAATAACCGAGAAGAGAGGCGAGGTTCCCCGCGCCTGCTGATTGGGAACGTGGAAGACAGAGCGTTCGGTCCATCAGCGGAGGGTTGGCCCGCAGCCACGGTCCGCGGAACGGAGCGCCCACCGGCCTAAAAGGCGAGATTGTCAGGCATGACAAAGCAGGAATTTCAGGCCGAGAATATTCACAAATTGCAGCCCAAGAGGGAAGTGGGGATGTGCATCTCGACTTCACAGCCTCGCTCGCCGAGGGACCGGCTGTCCTTTATTGTTAATATAAAAATCAATATAGCAGGAGGCGAGGCTTTGCTGTGATGGTATCGGCTCCCGCACCGGGAGCGTGGGATTAGATTACTGAGAACGCCTCGGCGCCCCCCCCAGGCTCCAGAGAGAACCTGCCCGCGCCGCCACTAAGCGCGGTGACAGAGCGTGGATCGTGGACCAGCGGGGGGCCAATCGCAGCGGAGAAAATGTAATTCCCTGCAAGACAGCATCCTGCAGCCCCCCGAAGGCAGGTGCGCAGCGCTCCGGGCCGGAGCCCCCCGACCCCAACGGGGAGCTTCGGTGTCCGAGGCGGAGCAGGGGGCAGGGGGTGCTGCCACTGGGGCAGGGAGGGAGGAAGAGAGAAAGGAAAGACCAAAAGACCGGAAGGCAGGGAGGGCGTGGATGTCCGGAAGGGAGGGGCGCCTCCTGGCAGGGCCTCGGGGACGATGCGGCCAGTCGTCGGGTAAGGGGGTCGTGTGTTGCCCACATGCGCTCCGCGCCAGGCGAGGCTCGTCCCCGGGACACGCCGTCTGGCTCCGGGAGCCCCTGGGTCCCCCCGCGGCAGAGCCAAGCACGGACCCGGCACAGACGCAGAGGTGAGGCCGGTGCTCCAGCCAGGTCGCCAGGTCACCGTCCCCTGGGGCGTCCTCCCCGTTGTGGGTTTGCAGACGGCAAACCGAGAAGGATGTGGAGGAGGAGGAGGAGGACCACTGTCGTCCCCCGTCCGTGATGCCGACCGCCGGTCACTCCGCGCACTTCCGGCCCATCTGCCTGATCACCTGCTCCCTTGCGCACCCTCCGCCATCGACGTCCGCGCGCATGCGCCCAACTGTGTGGTTGGTCGGTTTGCAAAGTTAAAACTGATGCTCTTTCCAGGTTCTCTTAGAGATTTCTGTTTGCTGTCTCCTGTCATTTTTGGAGCGTTCCCTTACGTCCAGAAATTATCTTTGAGAAAACTTTCACGATTATGTTCAATCCCAACAACAGACATTGAGATTATTTCCAGTTTTTTGGTTTTGTTTGCTGTTCTCATGTTCAAAAACAGAGTTAAGTGTAAATCACTAATTTCTTTTTCAAGTCAAGCGTTATGAATCCCTAAGTGTAAATTCCTCACGCCGGATTCCCAGCGGCAGAGCGAACGGAGGTGGAGTCGGGGGAAGGGGCCGCCCCGGCTGGTGCGCCGAGGGCCCGGTCCCCGTGCAGGGCAGGCGTGGCCTCTGGTGCCCGGGACGGGCTGGTCCACGGCTCACGAGGCCTCCTGTCCGTCTTGTTTGCAGTGGTTGCCTTCGTGGTGCGAGCCGGTCCCGCTGTGCATGTGACATAGAGAAACACAGAGAGAGAGACTAACCCCAGCCGGTAAAGTCAACGTCCACACAATCCTGTTGGGGATTTAAGGTGACACCACCGCCCCCCACTGTATCTGCATCTGGTCCAACAGCAGGACCATGGCAGGAAGGTGAACGTGAGGACTGACCCTTGCTGAGCCCACTGACAGTCCCCTGTGTGGGACCATCAGTATTATGCTGTGATGTGTGCACGCGTGTGAATTGTATGCCTGTGCGAACGTACGTGTAACAGAACATGTATGTGAATGTGATCTTTGTAAATGGCACTTAGAATAGGCAGTTCCTACATTCTCTTCGTTAGGGTTTCGCCAACAGGCCTTGGAGGTGTTTTCATTTGGACGCGTACCTCCCTACCTGGGTTTGTCACCATGGGCCACACAGATTGTGGCCATTTACACATTGGGGTCATTCCTGACAGGGACTGATGTCCCCCCGCCCCTCCCCGGGGAGTCCTGTTGGCCGCCGTTTGGTAACCTGGAGTGGTCCGGGCGCGTTTTCCCGCTGGCAACCTGCCCTCCCAGGAACGAGAGCACCCTGGAGGCATTAGGACATCCCCACCGCGGCTGCCGGGCCCCTAACGCTCTGCTCTGCCTTCCGGTCCTCGCTCCTGGCCTCGTGGCCCCACGTGGACAGACGTGGCTCCTGCTTGCACACGCGTCGAGTCTGTGCTGGGCGAGAGTCCTGGGGCCCAGGGCGGAACCTAGGACACGCCAGCAGCCACTCTGTGTGGGGACGAATGAATCAGTGCACGTCTTTTCAAAGAGAAATACCATTTCAGTCAGTTAGGTGGAAAGATACCCCTGAGGCAGCGTGTTATATTTTTGATACATGTAAGGGCAGACCTCATTGCTAACCAAACTCCACGGTAAGCATTAGGGCAAAAATCCATCTTGGTTCTGTGTCTCTGCTCACTGCCCCCACCTCCCCACGGCCTCTCTCAACCGGACGCCCTGCCCCCCCGGACCCTCCCCCGTCGGATTCCCTGGAAAGGAGAGGGCTGTTCCACCTAATGTGGGAAGGTGGCACTTTTCAGGTCCGCAGACCTGCTAGAAACAATTACAGAGATGGATTCTTCCCTGCCTTGGGCTGATGTCACATGTCTGCCAAAGGCTGATTCACAGACGGTCGCTGACCTGCAGAGGGACCTTGGCTCTCCATCCCATGAGCCTCACACTCTCCTGGGCAGTCCAGACCTCTCCAGGATGGGGAATGGGAGCCGTAGCCGGGGTGGGGGGAGGCAGCTCCGGCCATGATGTGTCCACAGCCTGGCGAGAGGCGGGGTATCCGGGCTAGACGTCCATCAGCCCCTGTGTGGCTGCACCTACTCCCAGGACTGGGCGTGTGGAAGGCAGGGGGCTGGGCGGCGTGGAGACTCCTGGGCCCTTTGGCTCCCAACTCTCATTACATCATAATACAGTTTTTTAGTTTCCTGTCTCAACAACGCAGTCAAACAACGCTCAGGAATTAACTGTATTTTTATAAAGCAGAGCCTCATTTTTCTATTTTGATTGATTGATTTTTTTCCTTAAATTTGCCTAATGCTGGAAGGCTTAAGATTGGTGATCTGTGTGGTGGGGAGGAAATTTAAAACAAAATTGTTGGGGGGGAAGGTTTAGTGATTTTCTTTTCCCTTTTGGTTGTCTTTCTTTCCAAAACCCGTTGGCTGTGTCACAGATGGCACCGTAAGGCAGGTGGGGTCTGTGGCTTGTGGTCCCGTTGACTGACTCCTTCCTATGCGGACAGACACTCCCGGGCAGGCCGTTCTGGGTCCATGTTCCCCAGGGTGGGGACAGGTGCACAGGGACAAGCAGACAAGGAGGCGTCAGGTGTGATAACAAGTAAAGAAGAGAGGGAGTGGTTGGGTGGCCATGCTGTCAGAGTTATTTTTTAATGTTTATTTTAAGAGAGAGAGAGAGGAAGAGAGAGAGCAAGCAGGCTCTGCATTGTCAGCACGAACCGTGAGATCGTGACCTAAGCCGAGTTCAAGCATCGGCTACGTCACCTACTGAGCCCCCCAGGTGCCCCTCAAAATTATTTTTATGCTGAACTATTTGAAAATAACCAGCTCGTCAAAGCTTTAATGCCCTGTAATTGCTGGGAGCAAGGCTGAATTTCAGACGAGCTGAGGGAAGAGTCAGGTGAACACTACAGGTCTGTCAGGATGAGGCCGGACCAGGACATCGGGCGACCTGAGGGAGGGGGGCAGAGGCGCTGGCTGTCGAGGGGGGAGACCCCAAATAGCCCTGTTGTGATTAAACCGAATACGAAGCCCCAGAGCCATTCGGATCCTGTGACCCAAACCACCCCTCTGCAGCAGGAAGCCCAAGTTCAGGTCCATGTTGACATTTGTCCCTTGGCATCCTTTCCGCTCACTCTCCTTCCCTCTTCCCTCCCTGCTGGTTTCCATGGGAACCTCCACGTGCTGATCTCTTGAGTCAGACACTTCTGCCTCGGGCCCTGGGATTCCGAGAGGGACGGGGCTTCACGAGGGACCTGAGCGTCTCTTCTTCGGCCAAGGGCAGCGCTGCGGTCACCCACTTGCTCAGAAAGCACTTCCCCTTGTTTCGTGCATGTAACTGGGCATCCCGCCTTAAAGGACCCAGCACGGTGGAACTCTGGGATGCTGAGGGATGAAAACTCTGTTCTTAGCATAGTTAGGTATTCTTTTTCCCTTTCTGTTAAAAAAATTTTTTTAATACCCCGTGCACAGCCCGCGATCAGGGAGTCAGTTGGGGAGGCGAGAGGAGGCCTTGAGGACCAGGGACCCCCAAGCCTTTGTAAACCGCCTGGAGCCTGGGGGCGGGAGCCTCTGCAGCTGGTGGATGACATTTTACTCGACTGTGAAAACACCCGTTCTGAGGGAAGGGGTCGAACGAAGTTGTGTTTTCCCCGCCCGGGGTCCTGCTGTTCTTTCTTCTTTGTGTCTGGACACAGGGAGACGGTTTGAATTATCATCCTGCAGACACATGTCCCTTGGTGTTCGGATGGAGCGCGGAGTCTGGCGGCCCCGGGCCCCCGGCCTCTGCGCCTCCTGCTGCTCCTGTCACAGAGAGGCCGCCACGGCGGGGGGACGGGGGCCCGAGCCGGACCCCGTGGAGAAGGCATGTGGACACCATTAAGCTGGTCCCCAGATGTCTGGGCTGCTAAACCTCAATACGGAAAAATGCCCCTGGGACATGGAGAGCCAGAAGGTGATTGGATCGCCCTCAGTCCAGGCGCCGGGTTTGATCTATTCACGGAAGCTGCTAGATGCGGGGCTGACGAGGCTCCCGACCGCCTCCCGCCCAGGTGCCTGTGTGCCCGTGTGTCTTTGCTGCCCACGTGGCACAGGGCCCTCTGTTGGCCTGGAGGCGAGGGGCCTCTGGTGTCCCGGTTGTGCCCGGGCATCAGTGAGGAGAGAGGGGGTGACCATGAGCGGTGGGGTCACGTCCTGGCCGGAGCCCTCTCCAGCCCGAAGGAAAGTGACTCTTCATCTGAGTTCATCTCTGTCTTCTGGAAAACAAGCAGTCCACAGGCGCCTCTCTGGGCACGCAAACACAGTGTGCGTGAACACACACGTGCATAACGTGGTGGGCAGGGGACGGCCCCAGCCAGTGCCCCTGGGGAGCTCCGCAGAACTGTCCGCTCCGTGGTCCCGCTGCACTCCCGGCTCTGCCACCAGGACTCAGTTTGAGGGGCGCCCGGGGGCTCAGGTCAGGATCTATCGGTTCATGAGTTCGAGCCCCGCGTCGGGCTCTGTGCTGACAGCTCAGAGCCTGGAGCTGCTTCACATTCTGTGTCTCCCTCTCTCTCTGCCCCTCCCCTGCTGTACTCTGTCTCTCTTTCTCTCTCAAAAATAAATAAACATGAAAAATTTTAGAACTAAGCTTGCGCGTGCGATGCCAACATGGGTTTCAAAGTGTCCAATAGATTTATTGAAGGGAAGCTCAGACTCTGTCTGCTTGGAACCCCTCTGTTTTCTTTGGTAAATCATCCGCACATGCCTGTGCTCAGTCGTGACTCACTTTCCCACTCTGGATCGCTGGTACGAAAAAGAAAATCTTGCCGTTAGCGGAAAATACCATCCATTGGTTTTCAATCAGCAGAAAGAACTAAAAAGGGAGTCAATAGAAACATCAGAGTTCCATACACGTGACTGTGAACCCCAGTCATAAAAATGAAGAGAGGGACTTAAAAAAAAAAAGGCCATTAGGACAGACAGACAGGGACAGAAAACGAAGTCACGAGCATCCGTCCCGGGACCACAGAGGCTGACACTGTGTTGTGTCCGCCTCGGATGCTTTTTGTCTAATTACAAAATATAAATCCAGTATTGCTGATGAAGTGGAAATCCTGACTACACCTTCCCCAGAACGTCTCCCCGTCCGCCCCTCCCTCTCCATCCCTGTCTGTCTGTCTGTCCAGAGGCAGCCCCTGCTGTGACTCTGGTGTCCATTTTCCGGTCCCTAACTGTGACGCTTTCAGCACTAGAGGCTCAGGGAAAGGGAAGTGGTTTGGGAACTGGGTGAACAGGGTATCTTTCTTTGTTGGCTTTGTGACCCCAACGTGATGGCTTCAGGCTCCAGCCCTGGAGACACTGGAGGTCAGGGCCACACGTGCCTGTCCTGGGGGGTCAGGGCGTCCCCGCAGGGACGGGCCCCCCGGAGCGGATTTCGGCTGTTTTCCGCGTGTGTCCCAGACTCCCGCGCCCGCGCAGGCCTCTGCTTCTCGGGGGGCAGAGCAGGTGCCAGGCTCAGGCGGGGCTGTGCTCCTGGCTTCTCCGCTGTGCTTTTCCTGCTGCTGGAGGAGCCGCGTGTCCGCCAGCGCCGGGGCTGTCATCTGGAAATATTAATATGAGGAGCCGCTCGGTTTGCCGTCTTGTGCTTCACAATTGTTAGCAGCTCGTCCTGCACAAGTCTCCGTGGCGAGCTGCAGCGGCTTCTTGAGGTGACAGACCATGTAATTCTCACCTGTCAAGGTTCTAAGCCCAGACCCTCCAGCACTGCCTCCGAGTTTCCTGAAGGACGAAAACCAGGGCCTCGACCACGGCAGCAGCTGCCGGGGGCACCTGGCGGCAGGACGGCCGGGGACAGGCCATGCCCTCGAGTGCCCACCGCGTGCCCGGGCCCGTCTCGTCCTCCGCAGGAGGGGACCGGGCGTTTCTGAGTCATGTGGGAGACCGTCTTTATTCTCCAAAGGGCTGCACTTGTCTGCGCCCCTGCCAGGCGGCCAAGTGCCCGGGTCGGGGACGCAGCCCGGTGGCTCTGCGGGGCCTGCGGCCTCTGGACCGCGCGAGCCCGCGGGGACAGGACACACGCGGGGACGCCCGTGCGGTTCGGCGTGACACGTCAGGGCCCGAGTCCCCTGCATATCTGTGCGTGTGCGTGTGTGAGCTGTGTGTGTGCGTGTGTGAGCTGTGTGTGTGCGTGTGTGAGCTGAGCGAGAGCAGGTGCGTGCATGTGAGCTGTGTGTGCGTGCGTGTGTGAGCTGTCAAGAAAGCTCAGTCACGGCTCCGAGGCCGGCGCGGACCCGCAGCCGCCTGTCCGGAGAACCTCGGTGGTCGCAGCAGCCTGCAGGAAGGGCCTACAGTTATTCTCCTTTTACAGAAGAGGAAATGTGGAGCAAAACCAGGCAACAGGGCTGGTTCATGCAGTGGCGGGCAGAGCCGGATTTAACCTGTCAGTGCTCCCTGCAGCCCCGCTGCGGTAGGTGCATGCATTATCCCATTCTACAGATGGGGGTGTGGAGGCACAGAGAGGGTGACTGGCGTGCCCAAGGACACCCAGCGAGTAAGGGGGACAGGGAGCCATCTGGTTGCTTAGCTGCCGTTCTGAGCCCCTTTCCTGGATGTGCCGGGGCGAACCCAGAACTCGCTCCCCCCAACCCCTGCATGCTCTCTGTCACTCCAAACCCCGCCTCTCCGGGAACTGTAGACACCCTCCTAGATCTGACCCTTAATTATCCACACTGCTTTATCCCCGCTCATTAAATTAGATCAATGGGGGGGGGGGAAGTGTCATTTTGCTACGGTAGTATTGGAGTTTAAGTGATCGGGGTAATTTTCCATTATAATTTTGTGTTTTAGATAAATAGAACCAGCTTGCCTGTGAAAACACTTGTCTAATATCAGGCAATAAATGTTTAAGTGATTTTGGTTTAATTACTACTCATACTATCGCACTGGATAAAATAGAATTGTCTTGGAGTTTGTTCATTAGACGGAAGACGCCGAATTTATAAAAATACATGTGCGCCTTTATTACCACATTTAAATATGTGCATATGTAAACGGATGCTTACTTATTTATATACATGGTCATTACGCCGTTTTGTGAGGAACACAGTCTCGTCCGCACAGTCTGTAATTCCCGGGGGGGGGGGGTGGAGTGGTGCCGACATGGTCACCCGCTTCACAACCGAGTGTCTCCCGTTAACTAATTATATGACGAAGGCGTCCTGGCTGCGACTCTATATTTAAAACCGAGTTTCTCTTTGTGGCAAGGCCATTCTTTGGAAAGGTTGAGAAATCACTCCTTTTGTTTTGCTCTACAATTTAAATATCACACACGCATCCTTTTTCTCGAATAGGCAGCCATTTATCCAAAGGGTCTGCTACTGTTTCCACTACGCTCACGGGCGAACGCGGCCAACCCTGACGAGCAGCCATCCTGGTGAGCCATCTGTCTGTCCCGAGGCCGTGGTGGCATTTCCTCTCTCCAGCAGCCGGAGACAGACGCCAGATGAAGCAGAAGTCCCCGTGACGCAGCCTTAGGGAGCCACGTCTCTGCGGTGGCCTTTCTTTCCCTCTGAGAGTCGGGAAAGCGCGCATCCCTGCCCAGGTGCCGTTTAGTCCAGAGGGGCTTCCTGGAGAAGGTGGCACAGAGCAAGCTCGCCTCTCCTCTGGGCCTCTGGGGAGCAGAGGGCCCAAGACCCCACGGCGTCTCAGCTGGCGGCCTCTGTCACCTCCAGGAGAGCCGGAGGGGCGCGTCCGGGAGCGGAAGGGAGCGAGGTCCAGGCAGAGAGCTCCCTCCTCCTCCTCCTCACGCCTGCTTTCCGGGCCTCTGATCTCGTTAGCAGGTTCCTTCATGACCACAGCTGTTTCCGCAACACTTTGCCTGAAGACTCTAGTGTCTGGTGTGTGACGTGGCCCCTGATTACACTTCCCCGTGGTTCCCGGACCCCACGCTGCGTCCCCAGCCCCGCCTTGGCCGTAGCCAGAGCGACGCTGAGTCAGGAAGAGGCTTTAGAAAACAGTGTGGGTTTCTCCAAGATGGGCTTTCCGTTACCTTTCCGTCTTTTCCTGCTTTCCTGGGATGCACTCCCTTCTTGGGGGACGGCGTGAAGCCACCCACCCTCCCTGGGGCAGAGCGGAAAACTAAGAGTCATGAATCTCCTCTGCACTGAGCTGTTCTGGAAACGAAATTTCTTCCGTCTCGTATTTCCAAAGCTCTCTGTCGGACGCTTTATCTTGGCGTTTGGACGATTTCCCGTCTGCTTGATTCCTTCCCTGCGGATCTCTCGACACGGATGCGTTAACTTGAAGGTAGATTTGTTTTCTTACCCCAGTTCCCAAGCACGCGAGTCCCTGATGCTGGGACGCTGAGGGCTGTGGCCCCCCAGGGGCCAGCCGTGTGGCCCCCGAGGCCTCCAGGGCATCCAGGGCCTACGTGGTTCCGGCTTCACACCCTTTCCTCTGCTCTAAAGTCTTAGCGCTCTGGAGCAGGCTGTGCACGCTGCCCGTCCTGCCTCGATTTCCCCCTGCTTACCTGAGAAGCTCTTGAAGGAACGTGACCGGTTCATTCAAGGACCAGACACAGTGTTTTCTCTTTAACGTGTAGCTCGGGGTCCCGGGCCGCTGGTTAGGTTCGCACTAGCATCTTTTTTTTTTTTTTAATTTTAATGTGTATTTACTTTTGAGAGAGAGAGAGAATGGGGGAGGGGCAGAGGGGGAGGATAGAGGATCCCACACAGGCTCCGAGCGGTCCGCACAGAGCCCGACGCGGGGCTCGAACTCGCAAACAGCAAATCGTGGCACGAGCCGGAGTCGGACGCTCACCCCACGGAGCCCCCAGGCGCCCAGTCTGCACGGAGCATCTTTGAGACGACCGACCGCGAGATGTCAGGCTCCTCCCTGACGCGCCGGGCGGGACCCTGGCCCTGGGAACCGTTGGAATCACAGCGCAGTGTGGAGTCTGGCTGGTGCAGGGAGCATTACTCAGTCACCACGCACAGGACACAGACTTCTGTATCAGCTTCTGCGGAAGGCGAGGGCTGGCCCTGTTCCGGGTCGTCGTTAGCAAATCGGACGGCAGCTCGGCCTCTTATTAAAGCCCGTCGAGGGCGGTGGGTCTTCGGAGGGAAGGACCTCACACGACTCGAGTTTGCCAGCGTCAGAGCTACTGTCTGCTTTTTCCAGCTCCTTCTGCTGAGGTTTATGACTTCCTCCCCGTCCTCAGGGAGCCCTGTGGGCATTCTGGCCATTGCAGCCCAATCACCCCATTTTCATTTTGTCCATGAAAAAACAAATGAGGGGGGCGCCTGGGTGGCTCAGTCGGTTGGGCGTCCGGCCTCAGCTCAGGTCATGATCTCATGGTTCGTGGGTTCAAGACCCGCGTCGGGCTCTGTGCTGACAGCTCAGAGCCTGGAGCTGCTTCAGATTCTGTGTCTCCCTCTCTCTCTGCCCCTCCCCTGCTCATGCTGTCTCTCTCTGTCTCTCAAAAATAAATAAAAATCATTTTTAAAAAAGTTAAAAAAAAAAGGAAAAACAAATGAGGAAGCTAATTAGAATTGCCTGAAGAAAGTTAGGATAAAAAAGACGGCCTTTCTCTTCCTCTAGGAAAGAAATTTCCTGCTTTAGGAAATCCCGTCCCATGCTCTTTAAGGAGAACTTTCAGATACTCGGACTTTTTGTGTGTTTTGCGGAATTCTGTTTGGATCGGGTTCCGGATGGTGGGTGTTGATTTCCAGATCCGTGAAGTGTCCTTAGGGTGTGGCTAGCAGAGGCCTCAGACACCCAAGGGAGCATTTCTTGGGTGAAGTTGTGGAGAGGAAAGTAAAAGATAAAGCTGTTTAGAGAAGAAGTTCGTGGTGGCAGCCCTGGGCTGCTGAGGTCCACTGTGACCCCAGGGCTCACGTCGGGCCCTTGTGTGGAAGGAAATAAGGTGTGTCTTCAGAAGCCTGTGGACAGAAATGCAGGTTGGCTCCGGGTGTGACGGGAGTGTGGTAAACCTGAGGGACCAGCCAGGGAACCCGTCGCTGGTTGTCTCCCCAGAGTCCCAGGCCCTCACTCCCGGGACGGGGAGGCACCCTTACCTCACCGCATCCTAGGTGTGCTTGTGTATTTCTTTTCTTTTTTGAATCTTTTTTTTTTGAGATTTTATAATGTGGTGTTTTATTTTATTTATTTTTTATTTTTAATATAATGTGTTGTCAGGTTGGCGAACATACAGCGTGTACAGTGTGCTCTTGGTTTTGGGGGGCAGATTCCCATGATTCATTGCTTACAAACCACACCCAGTGCTCATCCCAACCAGCGCCCGCCTCCACGCCCATCCCCCACTTCCCCTCCCCCCCCATCCACCCGCGGTTTGTCCTCTGTGTTTATGAGCCTCTTATGGTTTGTCTCCCTCCCTCTCTGTTTGTAACTATCTTCCCCCTTCCCCTCCCCCATGGCCTTCTGCTCAGTTTCTCGAGTTCCACGTATGAGTGAGGACATCCAGTACCTGCCTTTCTCTGACGGACTCCCTGCGCACAATGCGCTCCAGCTCCGTCCATGGTGCTGCAGACGGCAGGATTTCGTTCTTTCTCGTCGCTGAGTGGTCTTTCATTGTCTGTATAAACGACATCTTCTTGATCAGTCATCCGTTGATGGAAACACAAATCCAAACCGCACTGAGACCCCACCTCACACCGGTCGGAGTGGCTAAAATGCACAAATCAGAGGCTGCAGATGCTGGCGAGGGTGTGGAGAGACGGGCGCCCTCCTGCGCTGTGGGCGGGGACAAGTGCGATGGCCCCATCCCCCCACTCTCCAAAGATGCGACGCTTCCATTTTATCCCAGTGCCTGCCGCTGGTCTGTGAGGTCGGGGTGTGTCGATGTCTGCGCGGCTTCCCGTGTCAAGTGTCTGCTCTGTGCCCGCAAGTCCTCTTGGTCAGAACTGCAGCCCGGGACGCAGGGGGCTGGCATCCAGAGCGCCGACTCCGCCCAGTGCGGGCAGGGGTGCGGGGCAGCGGGGGCGCCGCTCTTGGCTGGTGGGAGCGGGAAGCGGCGCCGCCCCCGTGGGAAGACAGTCGGCAGAACGCAGGCTCATCCGGTCCTGCACGTGCTCCTCTGTCTTCGTCCGAAAGGGTTGGAGAGTCATGTCCGCACAACCCGCACACGGATGTTCAGCGCAGCGTTATTCAAAGTTGTCAAAACTCAGAAGCGGCCAAGATGCCCGTCAGTGGGGGACGGTAAGCAGACGGGGCTCCGTCCAGACGCCGGGATACTATTCGGTGATGACAAGAACTGAGCCGTCAAGCCTGGGAAAGAGACAGGAACCTTAAGTGCGCATTCCTAGGGGAAGGCAGCCACCGTGGCAAGGCTCCGGACTACAGGACGTTCTGGAAGAGGCACAGCTACAGAGAGTGGACACATCAGTGGTTTCCGGGCGCTGGGGGGGAGGGCGGGATGAGCAGGTGGCCCGGAGGACTCTGAGTGCGGAGGGCTGCTCCGCGGGACCCGGGGATGGCGGCTCCGGGACATCACGCGTTTGACAAAGCCCACGGGCCGAGCAGCACCGGGAGGGTCCCCGTGCGGACCGTGGGCTTTAATCGTGAGGAGCCAGCATTGGTTGTTGGCTGGACACATGTCCCAGATCGATGAAAACTGTCAGTGATGGGAGACTGTGTGTGTGAGCGTGCACACGCACGTGTGGAAGGGGGAGAGGAGATCGTGAAACCTTTCTGTCCTTTCCACCCAGAGAAATGCACAGGGTGGACATCCGGTAAATGTGGCTCCGTGGATGGACAGAAGGAGGGGCCCGGGCTGGGGGTGGCGGGGTCTCTCCAAAGCACACGGACGTCCTGCGCCCCCTTAGAGCCTGCTCCTACTTCCCTTCTTCAGATTATATATATTTTCCCCCATTTTTTCTTTTTTTCTGCACAGAAGATGAAATCCATCCCAAGGTCTTAAGATTTATTAACTGTTGCCTGAGCCTTTCACGTGCTGTTGGGAGAGCTGAGCCTTGGCTTAGAAGGGCCCGGCACAAAGGGCTTCGGGGAATTCCCTCGATTTTGTGAAGATGCTCGTTGGCTTAAGCGATTAGCAGGAGAGCCTTAAGGAGGACTTAACTTCAGCGTTTAAGGATCTCCCCCCTCCTGCGCCGTCTGGAAGGCGGATGTGACAAGGGTTTCCAGCCTCTCCTGCTCTCTGCTTGTTGCTTCCCCGGAGCCCCGTTTGAGCGTGTGTGTTGGGGGAGGCTCCCGCCTTCAAAGCCCCGGAGGTCAGCCTCCCGCTCCCCCCACCCGCAGGCATGTGGTCCGTGAGTGAGCAGGACACTCGCCGGGTCCTTCCGGGGCTTTCTGCTCTCAGAGGCAGAGAGGCTCAAGTTACAAAGGCTCCTCTCTCAGGTTCCCTGCCAGGCCAGCCAGTCAGCCCAGGGGGGAGGTCTGCCCCTCTGCTTCTGGTCTGGCCTCCGCTGGGTCATGCAGCAGAGCCGGGGTGGGAGGGGGGGGTCAGAGCTCCGAGGGGTCCCCTGATTTCATCGCACTTGCTGCCAGAGGATCTGGTGCAGAGCAGCTCACGTGCACACGAGGAACCTGCCAGGATGAAAGTGACAGTGGCCACGTGCAGGGGGCTGGGGGGTCCCCACCATCAGGGACCTCCCCGGGAGTCCCCACCATTGAGGACTCCGTCTTGGTGGCCTCGGCTGTCTTCCCGTAAAGCCGGGGCTGCAGGAAGCCGGCCCCCCTGTGGGTCTCCACTGCTCCGCTACAGACGCCAGGACTTGCAAGAAGCTGAGGCAGCGAGGCCACGTTCTCCGGGCCTCTGAGGGGCCATGTCCCCCGACGTGGACCCCGCGCCAGGGACGACGGAAATTGTCAAGTCCTTCTCCCGTTGGGAGCAATGGCTGGGTGCCCCAGGGCGTCGCTCATGACCTCCGTGGGTCCAGGGTCTTGGCGGAACCTGGTCCGAGCAGGGACCTCGGGAGGATTATTCGGAGTTACTTCCTCTACCCGTGTCGGCCAGGGATGCCCATCTTCGTGCGGGGACAAGGGAAGCAAAGGGAGGAGGTCAGACTCTTCCTCGCCTGTTTCCAGAAGCTTCCACGTGCCTTTCCTTGTCCACACGGGGCACCGGCACCTTCTCAAAATGTGTTCATGCCACTCCTCCTCCGCTTTCTCCTCAAAAGAGGCCCTTTTGGAAGTGGGGTGCGCGGAAGGTCCCCGAGCCTGGGAACGTCGTGGTCCAAGCAACATGGGAAGCTCGGTGAAGAGTGAAGTTCACGTAGAGGAGCATTTGGTTTTCTCGCACCTGCCCGGTCCTTAATCGCCGTCTTCACTCTGTTAGGTCAAGAAAGATTTCTGCCTAATTCTGTGCAACAATTTAAAAACCTACTTGGAGGGGGCGCCTGGGCGGCTCAGGTCATGATCTCCGGGTCCGTGGGTTCGAGCCCCACGTCGGGCTCTGTGCCTGGAGCTGCTTCGGATTCTGTGTCTCCCTCTCTCTCTGCCCCTCACCAGCTCATGCTCTCTCATTAATTAAATTAATTAATTAACAAATTTAAAAAAAATTTTAAAAGAAGAAAACACAAATGGTAGCTCTTCATTCTGAGTTTTTCTTCAAGACCCGTTGTTTCCTTAAAGCTTACTTTGGTTTTCAACACGATGGCAGACATTTTGTTTCTGCTATATAAAGAGCTGTTACGAATCAATAACAGGACGTAAGTACGTTAGTAGGGAAAAGGGCTAGGGGCGCGTCGACGAGGCGAGGACCTGGTGTGTGCTGTGAGTGAGAGAGACCGTCCTCGGTGGTTTGGGCTCCGGCCCTCCCCGCCGACCTCGCTCGGGTTCCTGGGAAGACCGACAGGGCGCATGGCGTGTCCTGATCTCGGCACCCTGTCCTCTTTCCTTGGGTTTCTGCTGCCGAAGTCTGACCAGCTTCTGTGTTGCGTTTTGTGTGTTCCCGGGAGGCAAGGGGCTGGGGGTTTAGGAAGGAAAGAAAGGCAGTCTGACCCCTTTGCTCTCCGTCCTGGTTGCCAGGAGACTTCTCGGTAAACATTTCCATCTGGAGTCGTAAAGGAAGACGGGAGTCGTCTGCTGGTGTGAGAGACAAGTTAGTGCCATTATCCGCCATTCACCCCCTCGGTGCTTTATTTCGCTCCTCAAGGACTTCAGCATAATTTAGCTCGATGTCACCCACGCATTTGGACTCAGGCAAACATGTGGAGTTTAGGAAAAACGACTACATTACTCACCCTCCACCCTGAGCTAACTGATGGATACAAGAGATATAAATGATGTAGAGTGTGTTCGCCTTTTAGGAAATTTCTTTAAAAGGACTGGAGCGGGCTTCTCCCCTTTCCTTTTTGCTGCTGGCTGGAATGTAGACATGATGGCTAGCACCGTGCAGCCATCTTGAGCCATGAGGCAGACGTCACAGAGAAGGTCCTATGAATGGGCGGGTCCCTCACACACGCTGTCATCAGCCCAGCCCCCGACTCCTTTACTCCCTCAGACTTTAAATGAGAGAGAAATGAACCTTGAATCCACTTTATAAACCACTGGTGCTCCGAGCTACCCTCACCAGTATTTATGTAGTGTCTGACGTCTCTCTTGGATCGTGACTCCACGGTCCACTCCGCTCTCCATGTTAAAATGCCACCAGGCCGCACGTCTTTGAGGTTCTGTGGTGAGAAGCATGTTTCTGTACTAAGTTCTTTTCCGGGGCCCCTCACCATCTTCCGCTGAGTGGATTAGGCAGGAGGGACTGGTCCTGATGCTGTAAGGCGGGGAGGGGGGGGGGTGGTGTCCTTCAAAGCCCCGCCAAGCATTGAGAAGCCTTAACGTCTGAGTCACTCCGTGAACCCGGCCTCCCCTCCGCGGCGCATGGGTCCTGTCTCCTCCTGCCTTGATCCTTCCCGGGGCGATGGCAGAGATGGGGTTCTCCTGCCCGGTGCCGCGGCTCCCCGCCCCCCTTCCCGTCCCCACCACATGCATGGAGGGGCCGGCTCTGGGCCGCAGGCCTGTGAACGCACCCCTGTGGGCAGGGGCCAGACGGTGCCCAGGGAGGACGTCCTTCCTCACCCTGTCTTGTTGACAGGGCAGAGTAAGCAGGCTCCGGTGCTGTCCCCGTGGGGACTTAGCAGGTGGGAGTCACGGGGACACGGGGACATTCAGGGTGACAGCCGATGCCAGGCGGCGGCTGGAGAAAGTTAGGGCTGCAGTTTGTGTGGCCAACTCCGGGACTTGATAACCTCCTTAGATAAAAAGTACCTATCCTGCTCCAAGGACCTTCTTCAAAAGGTTGGTGGGATCTTTCCTGTTCCGTGGTCCAGGAAGCCGGTGAACGATTCCACTCATTTTTATAATGTTTCATTTGTGAAGAGGTTTCCTAGCAGCCCAAGTGAAAAGGGTAGTGTGATTAGACACCTAATTCTCCCCACTCAAAGGAGAAAGGTCCCACAGCGCAGGGGCCGCCAGGCCCCCGGGACCCGGGGTTGGAGCAGGGGGTCGCTCATGGAACTGAGGCTCCGGCAGTGTCTTCCCCTGACTGGGTGAGCCCAGGGCACGAGCGGCAGGGCGCAGCCCAGAGAAAGTCATGTGCGTCAAGGTTCTCCCCTTGCGCACGTGCTCCTCCCTTGCAAGCTGTCTCGGGCCGTGACCTCCCTGTGGACCAAGTCACTGTAAGGACACAGCGTCCCCCTGCGGGGTGTCACCTGGCCGCCTGGCTCCACGTCCTGCTTCTGGAGGGACCTGGGAGCTGGGCGGGGAGGCTGGGGGCGCCCTGGGCTTGTCTGTCCCCTCCCCGCCCGTGGGGCCTGCTGGGAATCAAGTGACCACGACCTGGTTGGTGCCCGCAGCCCGTTCCTCCTGCATAGGGAGCATGTCGTTCCGAGCCACCTGCGTGTTGTGAGGTTTGTACAAACATGGACGGTCAGCAAGGAGGCGAGGGGGTCGTCCTCGGGGCTGGCCGAGTCTCCACACGCCCGGGCGTCCGTCGGCAAACTGGGGCGTCCTGTGCACGTTTAACTTGTGGGCGAAATAAGCTGTGTGTTCAGCCGGAGACAGACAGACAGACAGACTGCCGTCCGCCCACGGGTCCCCCAGTGTGTGTGCCCCGGGGAGCTCGAAGGGACTTTCCCCTCGGGTCACCTGGCTCGGTGGGGGGGGCCCTGAGGGGTGGTTCTTCCTCAGCTCCTCCCTCCTCCCCCCTCCCCCCTTCCTTCCACCACATGGCTCCAGTCTGGGCAGAAGCGGGGACGGCCCTGCGTCTGCGGTGACTCGAGAGGCGTCCTGCGCCTTCCCTGCGTGCTTGTGGGGCGGCGATGGCACGACGTGTGGACCCCAGAGGCTTCGGGAGGAGGTGGAGCGGGCTGTCTACACCCGCTGGAGACGCTCGGTCCCGGTGGCGTCAGCCCCACCGCGTGGCCACCAGGCAGACGGAGGCCCAGCCCCGCCCATGCCGTGTGGGGGGACAGGCACACCTCCAGCGGTGCCACCAAGCGAGCCCCTTCACGAGCTGCCACCCCCCGGGCCAACTGTCCTCCTTTCGTTATGACGAGGACCTGAAGTCCCCCCCACCCCCCCCCACCGTCCAGGGCAGGAGACCCACGGGTTGGGGGGGAGAAACTCCTCTCGGGCTGCGCCGTCTGGGGCAGAAACGCCTCCGTCTGCAGGGCACCTGGCCCGAGGCTGAGCGGGACTGAGCACCGGGGTCTGGCGGGACTCAGGTCCTCCTCGGGTCGCTCAGGGTTCCAGTTCTCCGGATTCGTAGACAACAGAGAAGGAGCCAGAAAGAGGGAGGGAGGGGGAGGAGAGAGCCGACGGTCAGGAGGGACAGCGGAGGGTCCCCGTCCCCAGGCGCCCCCTCAAGGACAGTCTGTTGAGGGCGCAGCACACGGCTCACACCTGGGGACGGTCCCTCTGGCGGCGGGGAGGGCACAGACGCAGGCTGCGTTCTGGTGGCCCCGGGGGAGGACCCTGCAGCCAGAAGAGGACCGGGTCCCCCTGGACGGCAGCGAGAGCCTCCGGACAGGTTTCCTGCTTTGTTTTTGTTTGTTTGTAGTTGTCTGCGCACTTCCTCCCATTCACTCTGTACGCGACCCAAGTGACCCCCTCTGTCCCAGGTCAGCTCGGGCCGCCCACCATGGGCCTTGGGGTCACTCAGAGGCAGGGCCCACACCTCCTTCCACACAGACTCTCCGTCTTGTCCCCTCCCTTCCTCCCCCCGGCCTCCTGGACGCTCCCCAAATGCTCCAGGCAACCTCCTACCTCAGGACCTTTGCACGTGTTCTCTCCTTTGCCTATAAAACCCTCATGCCCTATTTTGCCTCTTCTGAGCTGCTGCTTAACTCCCATCGGCTCAGGGAGGCGACCCAGGGCACCTGTTTAGACCTGTCTCCCCAGCCTCCCCTCTCCTTCCAGCCTTGTCTCCAGCTCACCTGCAAGATACTGCATTTACTTCGTCTTGCTCGGTGTTTCTTCTCCCCCCCAACACTCGGTTTTGTTCTCTGCCGTGTCCGCGGCCCCCAGAACAGTGCCAGGCACCCGGGGGCACCGGGCAGACACGTGCTGGGAGAACGGAGAAGTGAGCGAATGATGGCGCACAGGAATCCCGCTCGAGAATCCGGCTCCGGAGAAATGGCCCGCCCTCCCCGGTGAATGAACTTGAACAAAAACATGTGTCTTGAAGACTAGACTGACCAGCAGCAGGGGAGGCTGACGTTGAAAGAGGCCGCGGATTTGAGACCCAGCGACTAGAATTACAGACCGGGGCGCCGGGGTTCCGGCGGTTCAGCCTCCGGCTTGGGCTCAGGTCACGACCTCGCGGTCTGTGGGTTCGAGCCCCGCGTCGGGCTCTGTGCTGACAGCTCGGAGCCGGGAGCCTGCTTCCGATTCTGGGTCTCCCTCTCCTGCTCAGTGACGCCACTGTATACACGCGCCCGAACCGCGGCAGCGTGTTCGCTCAGTGACGCCACTGCGTACACGCGCCCGGAACCGCGGCAGCGTGTTCGCTCAGTGACGCCACTGCATACACGCGCCCGGAACCGCGGCAGCGTGTTCGCTCAGTGACGCCACTGCGTACACGCGCCCGGAAGCGTGACGGTTAAAGCCAGTAGCCCTCTTGTTAGAGACGCTCGGGCGGACGCCGCCTCCAGAGCTGAGGACGCGGAGACCCGCCCAGAGCCCGCGGCGGCGCTGTCAGCGCTGACTTCCCGGCCCGAGTCTGGGGCGCCGGGTCAGCGCCCACTCTGGCGACCTCACGCCAGGTCCCCCTGGGCCATCGTCCTGTCAGCCCTGCGGGTCGCCTTTCCGGGGCCCCCGTTGTCTCCCACCAGCGCGCTTGTCTCCCCCGAGAGAGGGACCTGCTGCTTCCCCAAGAGACGTGCGGGACAGAGATCTGTGTCTTTAAAGTTTCGTAACAGTCCTTTCCCTCCGCCTCTCTCCTCCTCTTGTGTCTCCCCCTCCCGCCCTCTGTCTCTCCCCCTGTCTCTTTGCCTCCATCTTCCCCCACCCACATGTGTGACACACACACACACACACACACACACACACACACATCTGTGCGCAGGATAACCGTGTGCGCCTCCATCAAACGAACAGCCGTTTGGCGTCTGTGCCACCAGCGTGGACAGGAGGGTGCGACCGGGGCGTGGAGTGGGGGGCACAGCGCGGACCCGTCACCCCTGCACCAAGGCCCGGCTGTCCCGGCCGTGGTTGGCGCAACCTCCCCGCCCCCCCCTCCCCGCCCCCTGTGTGTGGCAGCCCCTCCCCCGGGTCGCGTGTGTGCTCTTGGTCCCCTGCGGTCTCACTGCTCTTGGTCCCCTGCGGTCTCACTGCTCGAGTGACAGACCCTGGAGCCACCCCCATCTCCGGCACTGCCGCTTCAGGCCTGTGCTGCTGTGTATGGCTTCTGCCCTCCCCCCCTCCGGGGCCCCCT